>NW_025777914.1:0-196934 GCF_021130785.1 Homalodisca vitripennis
AATTATGTTAGAAAATGTTTACATATACAGCCTGCATACATCTAAAGAAATAGTATAACTGTATATACCCTGTAACAAAACAAATATTCAACAGCTATAAATTATTATATGCCTATATTATTCAAAAACCATGTGTTTAATTTATTTTTTATTTGGAAAACCTGATGTTAAAAATACAAAAATGTATATGTTATTACTTACAAAATAATTTTGAACAGTTTTATACAATATGTTAAAAATTGGCAATGGTATATCTGTAAAACCTTTATAAATCCGAATTAAATAAAAACACGTTTTTCAACTTATAGAGATCCACTAAAGATGTATAAAGTAATATAAAATCTAATATTATGCACACTAAAAACGAATCTAAAATTTATAAACATTTGTCTAAGATATAATTTCGCAAAACTATAAGACCTTGCCGATTAAGGTGGATTAAATCTGGTCTCCTAGCTCTTCCAGAGAAAAATCTGCAAAAAATCGAAACATGAAATTAAACAGACATTCAGTAAATGTATTTCATACTTAATATTTTATGAAAATTCACAATATAATAATACAAAATTAATTGTTGTTTATATTATAAAGTTAAGAACTCTATTTTCGGTGCTTCATAAACATTCAATAACACTCGCAAAGTGAAATTAATCAATATATATATATAAATACTTACTGTTCAAACAAATGCATAAGGCATTTCTGGCGTGGAGAAGAACTCAGGTACAGTGGGCAGATGTCGGCTATCCTTACATAGTCTTCTGAAACAAATAAAATTTATATACAATTATGTATCGAGGCATAGAGTACCATTCAAATCTGGCAACATGTTAAATTTCAAATTGATTAAAAACCAATAACACTTTGCAAAATAGCCTAATTACTCAGATTAAAAATAGTGATCTTAACATTTATGACTATAACATCAACAAGATTTCATGTATAATATATGTATTGTTTACTAAAACTGACTAACAATCATCGTTTTAAATCAAAATTTTAAGTTACGAGAAGCCATAGATAATTCTTGTTTCCACTAAAACAATACAGAGAAAAGAGCAATAACAAGGCTTACCATTTTCCAAGCTACGGATGTGACTATTGTATTTCTCCAAGAGTTTGAAGTGACTAGTACCGTATTTTTTCTCCAGCTTGGGTATAGGTGGCAGGGTCAGTAGTATTATACTGCTTACAGTCTCCTGCAGGGTTTTGATGAGTGCAGACAGTTCCCTACACATTTTTGAAATGTCTGCATTCTGAAATCATTGTTTATTAACATTATGCTTCAGCATTATGTAAACCAACATGAACTACACAAAAAAAACATAAACATATTTTGAAAGCTACTAGTGTAACGGGTAACAGAGAATGTGTGAAAAACGGATTGCGTGAAATCAGTGGAAAGTACTGATAAGCAGTGAGTTGTGGTGATAATATTAAAGTCAATAGCATAAAATATAATATTTTAGACTGATTGTAAACGTCAAAATTATACTTAGGACTAACTCTTACTATTAGGTTATAGATGACTTTGATCACTGAGGCAACTAAAACATTCTTATGACTTAAATAACAATATTAGAATTAATTTGTATTAAACACATATTTTTATTACAATTTTACAACAAACAAAATAGTGTACTGAATATCACTATAAAGTTATGTAGGTACCAAATGTGTTTATTAAATTATTCGTATATGTATTGCTTTGCTTTTATTTAATAAATAACTTTCTCTTGCAAAAATATTTTGTTACTTACTAATGATATTAAATGAAATAACAATACAGAGCCAAATATTACCTTCAAAAAGTCATTCGTCCCAATCATAAGGATGACTTTGTTCGATATCGGATAAACCTTCTCTTTCACTCTCCTATGGAGGTCGGATATAGTTTGACCGCTGACGCAGATTCCTATCCGGCCAGATGCTGCAACAAATAAATATGCATATATTTATGTTAGTCACAAGAGACAATCTAAACAATACAATATAAAAATACATAAATTAAATTATACAGTAATTGATGTTAAATTAAATTTTTTTTAAGTAAATTAAACTGCGTTCTTATCCAACTATGCGGATATAACTTTTAGTACATTACATGTATATTCAAAGGTGTAAATAAAATTAAAACTTACAATTTGGTGTAGGCACCCTTCGAAGTCCCAACAGCTGTTCACCGAACCTACAGAACTGGCTGTCTCCAATCAGCTGATGGTCCAGTCCTGGTTCGTACACTATATTGTGCGACGACGTAGAGGAATTGGACACACTTCCACTCTGCAAAATAAATATCTTTAAATAAATTATTGTTGTCGTTATACATGCTTGTTCAAGATCACAATTCTGCAATTATCATCTTTAGCAACATTAGAGCTAAATCATTAAATAGTTATCTAAACAGGTTAATAGCGGTAATAATATATTATAAAAATAAAATATATTACACTGTTATATGTTAAAAGTAAATTACATTAAACTCGCCATATATGTTGAATCGAGCCATATATATATATACCGAACCATACACGTTGTGGTTCCGTTAACCACAAGTATGAAATTTACGACTCAGGAACTGAAATAAGGTACAAAAAGTAACTATGGCGTTACATACATTAATGTTATAAGGACAAATTACAATAAATACAATAAATTAATGTAAATTCCAAAAACGCAACACATTTAGTTCTTATGTCGGTTGTGAGAGAACGAATTATCCTAAACACCAAACTAAACGGTTTCCTTCAAAACTTGGCAACACATAAATAATATATCCAGAATTAAAATCTACAGAGTGTGATCAAACCCGTAGGTCTTAATATCGTGCTATCCAAATATAAATAAGTTATATTTTTCAAAAGGTAGCTAGTTGTATGATAAAAAACATTTGAAAAAACTTTATCTTAATTAACTATGTTATTTTAGAAGGATATCAAACTAATTAGACATGAATTAAAAATAAGACTGTATGTATATTTCTATAATAAGAACAATAAAATTGTGAATATAAAACAAATATAATTGTTTTAACCGCTACAGAAATGTTAGAGTAATTTTTGTATACCCTAATTATATGTATGTATGTTTAAAAAACAGCAATACATCTTTAAAAAACAAACCAAATTTAAATTTTTTCGTAAAATAAAATTTTGAAACTACATCGTACAAATACTGCATCGTAAGTTAAAATATTATTAAAATGACTTAAAAAATATTCAAAAGTACCGCATATAATAATTACGTATATTTATTTATATATTATTTAAAATAATTATAAATAATACCGAATCTTAAAATTAGGACTTACCAATAATTTATCTAGAAGTGCTGACGATATGCAGATGGAGTTGCAACTCATTTTGCTTCACTGTTAAAAATTTGTACAATAAAAACACAAAAGAATAAATAGTCTCACTCCTTACAGTAACAACACAATATAAAAAATTAAATAGAATTATTTAACGAGGAACAATAACGCATCAACTAACAACCACTCCGCACAACTGCTGAAAGATGACTACGGCCTAGGCTGCCCCTGGTTGGTGCTCCAGCTACCTGGAGTACCGTAAGGAGAGAGGTACAGTGGCGCTATTTCCACATTGCGGTGAGGGGACTAACTAATTCTCAAGATTCGCATGAAATAAATGGGCTCTTTAGGTCTGATTAAAAATGTAACTTAACCTCTGATCACACAATACACATTGAAAATTTATCTGATATATATGTATGTCTAAATCCCTTTGAAAAATACCATACGGTCCCACCTAATATAGACCTACATCATAAATGCTATCACTAAGAAGAAAGCATTGTTAAAAAGTTAAATGTTAAAAAGAAATATCAATTTGAAATATTCCTTTATAAGGTAATAAACATATGAACAGGCACAGTAGTCACTTCTGTAAGGAATATTGAGAATCACACAACAAGTAAAGCGTGGTCATTAAAGCGCAGGAAAATATTTTTATATAATTTTATTTTATTAAAACTTTATGGATGTAAAAAAACTCTTATTGATGTAAAAACCTTAAATAAAATTATTAGGTATCTTATACACTTTGCGTTATAATACAATATTTTCAGGTGTTCTACTATATTTTATTTTATATTAAACCAAAATTTACACATGCTGACGGTCCGCTAATAATACCAGGTTTATAATATTGTAAAGACATCGCATTTGGAAATATTATCCCCTTTATGAACCTAAACTATGTATATACCACGTGTCCCAGAACTCTCTGCCAACTTTTTAAACAGTATTGTGACCATCCTAAAAAGATTTAAAATTTCACATTGAAATATTCAAAATTAAAACATTACCAAAACGGCAACGGTTTTATATTTTTTACAAAACAATTTTTAATTTGAGAGCTAACCATTTGAGTTTTAATATTGGTGACACTTCGTATACATAATAAAACTAAACATTAATAACAGAAACTTATTAATTAGTTCGGACTGTGATTTAGAAAAGGCGGAATTTTTACAAACTTCAAACGTTATATAATATTTTAATCTATTATATGACAAAATGGAGATAATTCATTTCTTAAAGCCGATAGCTAAATCAACGAAACCAACTAAATGTTCTAATTATATACATAAAAATATCTTTATTTATATTCATGTAACATTGCATGTTTGTAAGAGTTTTTTTATTGGAACTGGGTACAATATAAAGAGTTAAAAATAAGTGCCTTTCTTTAAAAACAATATTCCCCATGTCAGTTTTGGTTGGACATCTTGAACTGCATTGTTTTTAATGAAATAAAATAAATCTAATAATTTTTAAGGCCATCACAAACCCAACATTGTAATGGTATAAATGCTTTTCAATGTAAGAATAAGGAATACTACATGCTCTTTTTAACCATACGAAAATATTATACGTGTTCACAAATGGTGTTCTTTTATAACAAGAAAACTATGTTTGGAAGATACCATTATTTCATTTTTTCACCTTATCATGTTTTCCCTGCCTTTCCTACTACGAACAGATCTGCGTCATAACCATGACTGACACATTTTCGATTGGATATTTCAGTAATTATCTGATATATGGATAAAATTCCTTAATATAATTAGAGCTATGCTGAGCATTATAATTGTACCCAAGTACATCTAATAACACTAGTAAACGTTGTCCCTCGTTGCCTTTCAGGATTGTTGATATGATTGATTTTATTGTAGAATATTATAAAAAATTACATTTTTTCCATCTTAAAACTACAAATCAAACTTTTTTAAATTTTACTGTACTTTTAGATCCTAGTAAATTATGACGCGTTGATTATTTCTAACGACCTTTTGTAAAAGAGAAGGCACTCTGAAGTTCGAGGAGGAATGCTGGCGAGAATGACCTGACTATAAGGTACATTAATGGAGTTCCCTCTATTTCCGAGTTGAAATAAAAAAACGCTTAGACTCCAACGGTCAAAAAAGAAAATCAGTGTTGTTTTTTCAAAACGTCAATGGACTGAGATCTAAACTTGTAACCCTGCGCCAATCCCTTAGCCATTCCGTATATGATGTGATTGTATTGGTGGAGACCAACCTTACAGGGGATATAAGTAATGTTGAACTTGGTTTCTTCAATTACAGGGTGTATAGATGTGATAGGACCTCTCTATCGAGCCAGAAAACCAGTGGTGGTGGGGTGATTGTGGCAATACGGGACCGGTTTGATTCCTGGGAACTCTCTCAGTCTTCTCTAGTTTGAAAATGATATTGGCAATTAGAAGAATAAAAGAGCATTTTATGGTTTATTTTAGTATTAGTAGTTTTTATTGCAACCAGGAGCAGTGCAGTAAAAATACTATTTTACGATTAACAAATTTTATCTAATTTATTTTATTTTACTATTTTTATCTTATTTCCTGGAAGTTCCCTAAATCAGTCACTAGTACGCTTCGGGAGAAGAAAAACTGTACAAAACACTGATAAACTTCTTACTGAAGAGCAAGTACAGGAATATTATTTAAGGAATTACAGTTTGAAGTTACAAAAATATTAAAAATATCTTTTCTAAAGTTGAATACTGGTCCATCATACACTCATGATATCATTAGCAGTAATTTCCTTTTTAGTTCTAATACTCATCCAGCTATATTCTCTTCTCCAATATCAAAACATAAGGTTTTCTGCAAAATATTGATGGTAAGATTATGAAAGCTGATTATCAGGTATTCTACAATATAGAGCAACTGGCTCATCCGGGAAAGAATAGATATAAAGGATATCAACAGCGGTCATGGACTATCCTCAGAGGTCCTAATTGGGATAATCCTCAGACTACGCATATCCTCAGGCTCCTCTTTGTCATAAATCCGTGACAAGCGGTAACTCCTGACCAATTGTAGAGTTTCGTTTATAAAGTAGTACAAAAGGTTATAATATCAGAAAACACAATGACGCCCTTGTGTAGTCCAGTCAACCTGGAAGATCCAATCCTGATACTGGCTATCTTGGCACGTTCAATAACTACGAAATATTACAAAAAATACTTTTAAAGGTATTTTATTGACAGGGACATAGTCAATCCAACTTATGGTATTTGGATTTATTTCTAAATGTGCAATGAAAACAATTTAATAATTTCGATAAACATTATAACTAAATAATTATACTTTCCCCAAAAAATTTTAAAAACTGAGTTTAAAATGTAGGGATGATTGGCGGTGTTGTGTTGAAAACACCAATATATACAGTTATTATCCTCTCTTCACATTTAATATGTCATATACATACACAGCCGCTGCTTAAGGTTGTAAAATAATCGAATCTTAGACAGCAATGGAAAGGAGTATATTTTATATTTCATAAAAATTAAGAAGTGTGTGTCTATATGATCTAAAATCGAAAGTTTTGGACTCTAAGTAGAAATAAAATATCTTATAAATTTTTACAAGTAGGGCATATATTATTAGTATTTATAACATTTTTATTTTTAAATCATTAATTGTAAAACGCTCGAAAAGCTGTATTATTGTCATTCCAATATGTTTGTCTGGAGTAGACCTCCCGCCCCTTGAGCCCCGGTCTGTGATTGGTAGAGAGAGGGTCACGTGATCCAAGATGGCGGCAACGCATGCGCGGGAGAAATTCCCTTATGCGCAGGAGAAATTTCCACATGTGCGGGAGGAATTCCCTCCTTACACTCTTATCCTATCAAAATGTTCCAAATTCTGGGTGTTTTGGGGTGATTTATGGTTTCAAAACCGGTGATTCAGTGGGTCCTCACACTCTTGTGCTCACTACGTGTGGGAGAAACGAGGGACGGAGGGAATTCCAATATAGAGGCGCCCAAGAGTCACGTGATAAAAAACGAATATGGCGGCGTTCATGAGTCACGTTATCAAAAAAACCAATATGGCTGCGCCCATGTATCACGTGATCCAAAAAATCCAATATGGCGGCGCCCACGTAACCTTTTTTCTGTCAACTTAACCTCAATTTTTCTTGGCGGGAACGTGCGGTATAGCAGCGCCCGTGGCGGGCGTTAGCGGGAACGTGGGGGAAAAAATCCCTAGGGTTCGGGAAAATTCGCTCACAATCTTAACCAAGAAAATTCCAAGTACGGTAACTACACACTCCTTTTTTGCACCGGGGGCGGGAATTTCAAATAAAACGACTTAATAAAGAGAAGCTATTTATTAAACTAAATATAGTAGTGGTAGTAGTGGTCATCGTGGTCAGCCTCCGGGTCCCTTGCGGTTACTTGTAAAAAACCAGACATGTAATAGTACGACTGCAACCGCACACTTCCTATTGGCAGGTATAAGCTCGTCCCTGATTGGTCCAAAATAGCCGCCAAGCACTCTGATTGTTCGGTGTTCTACATAGTCAGCAGAGATTTTCCCCTCTCGTCAGGTTGTCGGTGGACGTCAAAGAGGTAAGACCTATGTCGCTCTGTTCCTTGATATTGCATAACATTATCATACATAGTGTTTCAATAATATCAAGACAAGAAAACCTCGCTAATTATTATTATAAATATAAAATAAATAAACATTAGGTACCTAGTTATCCAGATATTATTTTAATACTGTCAACTTACATATCTTACATATCTGTACAGTACGAACCTATTGAAGTGGACCCTAAGCCTGTATACACGGACATGGAACTAGATCCTGTAAAAGTACTAGGAAAATACGAGACTTATGTAAAAAGATATAGGGAGTACGGTACCAAGACCACGTTCAAATTTAACCCCGTACCAGACAATGTAAGTGAAATCGATTAGATAAGAACAGGATTTTCCAAATTAGTTGATGAAATGAAAGCAGATTGCTCAGAATCTGACTATCTCGGTTTCACTCTCCAGAGTTTAAATTTGAAAACCGAAGAGCCAGGTTATGTAGCGTTTCGGCCGGCTCATCAAGTCAATCACTATATATTGGTGGGTATCTTCGGGGGAATAATTCAAAGTAATGCCGAATCCGTAAAGTCAGCTGATACGTTTAGAGTAGAGTGTACCAGAATTAACCCTCCTGTAGGTAGTGGTAGGGTAAGACCAGGTTATTATAATAACTTTGAAGAAGAATGTAAAGCACGTAGAGGTATCGTAGTCATTGAGAATAGCGATAGTCTGTGTCTAGCGCGTGCGCTAGTAGTGGCCAAAGCCAACTCTAAGAAAGATCCTCAGTTCAAAGCAATAAGGCAGGACAAGGGTAAGCGAAAAACGCTTAAGGCCCAAAAACTGATGACCAAAGCCGGGGTCCAAATTTCAGAACGGGGAGCTGGGATCCCCGGAATACAAAATTCCAAGACCACCTCAAAAAGTACAATATTACAGTATACAATTACGATAATAAAGGTCGAGATGTTTATTTTTCAGGTAGTAACTCCGATGCTCAGTACAAAATAAATTTGCTGTACCATAACGGTCACTACAATGTGATCACATCCCTCACCGCAGGCTTTTCATGCCAATTTTTCTGCGAAGCATGCCACGTCCCTTACGACCACAAAGGTAAACACAGGT
The DNA here is from genome assembly GCF_021130785.1 of Homalodisca vitripennis. Classification (NCBI taxonomy): domain Eukaryota; kingdom Metazoa; phylum Arthropoda; class Insecta; order Hemiptera; family Cicadellidae; genus Homalodisca; species Homalodisca vitripennis. The sequence continues at coordinate 8,993 of NW_025777914.1, forward strand.
GTTCAAATATCTATCCTGCGTGCCATACCATTTCTCCACCGTGTAAAGAGGAGCATGGGGGAATTTTGTGCCCTGACTGTAACATGACCATGAAAAATCAGATTTGTTTCACAGCCCATAAGTGTGAACGTTGTAGGTCGTTAAAAAAAAATGTTTACTAGTAACCAAAGACTTGTGTTTATGAACAACCGTAAGTAATAATAATAATAATAAATTCTTTATTGCATTTATTACAATTTTACAATTGTGTTGCAAGCGTCATATTCTTCCTAGCCATTCATACACATGGAAACTCACTCAAACATACATACATCTCTCAACAATCATGTAAACAATCATACTCTCAACACCAGAATATCGGGTAGAGGGGTTACTAATTGTCCCAGCGGTATTGAAAAAACTCCTCAATCGTGTAAAAGGCACTAGACACCAAATAATGCTATAAAAGGAGTCTTTAAAAAGATTCAGGTTTTTGATTTTTGATGCATTCAGGAAGGCAATTGATTACTTTGACACCAAACTTGAGATGGCAGCCGTTTCAAAGGCTGTAATTCTGTGTGGTTCAAATTCTGTAGTTGTCTCTACCTCTAGTAATCATATGAGTGAACATCCCTGCCTTGAGTCAAAATGCACCTTGACCTGCAGTACAGAGCGACCTCCAAGATATAGAGGGAGGGTAAAGTCAATAATCTAAGCTCCCTAAATGCTTCTCTACACGACTCTCTTGTTTTCAATTTCAAGATGGTTCTGAACAGCTCTTTTCTGAAGTCTAAATACACTTTACAGCTTGTATTTAGAGCAGCTACACCAAAGTCTGATTTCCGTACTCCAAGTGAGAATGGACCAAGCCAAAATAGGCTGTTCTTAAGAGTTCAAGTGAGGAGAATTGTGCTAGGTTACGCAAAATATAAATGCCTGAATTAACTCTAGAGCAAACGCTGTCAATGTGGACCGTTCCAAGTCAACTCCTTGTCAAGATGTATTCCAAGGAACGTTGTGGAAGATGTTTTGATGAAATTTGACTTTGAATTGTTGCTGAATTAGAAATCAAATCATTACTTGATCTAAATCTTTGCATTCAACATTTCAATGAAATGAACTTGCAAGCAAACAATTCAAAGTCAAATTTCATCAAATTTTGTTTTCAGCAGCGCAATGAACAAAAGAAAATCACTGTGATGGTAGATGATGAACTCATTGAAGAAACATCTTTTACAAAGTTCCTTAGAATTACATCTTGACAAGGAGTTGACTTGGAACGGTCACATTGACAGCGTTTGTTCTAATAAACTCTCTTGTTACAGTCAGGGCACAAAATTCCCCCATGCTTCTCTTTTACACGGTGGAGAAATGGTATGGCGCGCAGGACAGATATTTGAACACCTGTGTTTACCTTTGTGGTCGTAAGGGACGTGGCATGCTTCGCAGAAAAATTGGCATGAAAAGCCTGCGGTGAGGGGATGCTTATACCTTATACACTTTTCAGGACGAGCTTATACCTGCCAATAGGAAGTGTGCGGTTGCAGTCGTACCATTACATGTCTGGTTTTTTTACAGGTAACCGCAAGGGACCCGGAGGCTGACCACGATGACCACTACTACCACTACTATATTTAGTTTAATAAATAGCTTCTCTTTATTAAGTCGTTTTATTTGAAATTCCCGCCCCCGGTGCAAAAAAAGGAGTGTGTAGTTACCGTACTTGGAATTTTCTTGGTTAAGTGTGTGAGCGAATTTTCCCGAAACCCTAGCGATTTTTTTCCGCACGTTCACGCTCCAACGCGCGCCACGGGCGCCGCTATACCGCACGTTTCCGTAAAGAAAAATTGAGGTTACGTTGAGAGAAAAAAAGGTTACGTAGGCGCCGCCATATTGGATTTTTTGGATCACGTGACTCATGAACGCCGCCATATTTGTTTTTTTATCACGTGACTCATGGGCGCCTCTATATTGGAATTCCCTCCGTCCCTCGTTTCTCCCACACGTAGTGAGCACAAGAGTGTGAGGACCCACCGAATCACCGGTTTTGACACCCCAAATCACCCCAAAACACCCAGAATTTGGAACATTTTGATAGGATAAGAGTGTGAGGAGGGAATTCCTCCCGCACATGTGGGAATTTCTCCTGCGCATGAGGGAATTTCTCCCGCGCATGCGTTGCCGCCATCTTGGATCACGTGACCCTCTCTCTACCAATCACAGACCGGGGCTCAAGGGGCGGGAGGTCTACTCTGGACAAACACATTGGAATGACAATAATACAGCTTTTCGAGCGTTTTACAATTAATGATTTAAAAATAAAAATGTTATAAATACTAATAATATATTCCCTACTTGTAAAAATTTATCAGATATTCTATTTCTACTTAGTTGGCCTCTAATCTATTAAGTTGGACGATTTTAGATCATATGGACACACACTTCTTTATTTGTATGAGATATAAAATATACTCCTTTCCATTACTGTCTAAGATTCGGTTATTTTACTACCTTAAGCAGCAGCTGTGTATGTATATGACATATTAAATGTAAAGAGAGGATAATGACTGTATATATTGGTGTTTTCAACATAACACCGCCAATTATCCCTACATTTTAAACTCAGTTTTTACAATTTTTTGGGGAATGTATAATTATTTACTTATAATGTTTATCGAAATTATTAAATTGTTTTCATTGCACATTTAGAAATAATTCCAAATAACATAAATTGTATTGACTAAGTCCTTATCAATAAAATATCTTTCAAAATATTTATTGTGATATTTCCTAGTTATTGAACGTGCCAAGATAGCCAGTACCAGGATTAGATATTCCAGGAAGACTGGTCTACACAAGGGCGTCATTGTGTTTCCTGATATTATAACCTTTTGTACTACTTTATAAACGAAACTCTATAATTGGTCAGGAGTTACCGCTTGTCACAGTTTTATGACAAAGAGGAGCCTGAGGATACGCGTAGTCTGAGGATTATCCCAATTAGGACCTCTGAGGATAGTCCATGACCGCTGTTGATATCCTTTATATCTAATCTTTCCTGGGTGAGTCAGTTGCTCTATATTGTAGAATACCTGATACTCAGCTTTTATAATCTTACTATCAATATTTTGCAGACAACCTTATGATGTGATATAGGAGAAGAGAATAAATCTGGATGAGTATTAGAACTATACTGGAAATTACTGCCAATGACATCATGTGTGTATGATGGACCAGTACTCAACTTTACCAGAGATATTTTTAATATTTGTGTATTTTCAAACTGTAATTCCTTAAATAATATTCCTCTACTTGCTCTTCAGTAAGAAGTTTATCAGTGTTTGTACGATTTTTCTTATCCCGATGCATACTAGTGACTGATTTAGGGAACTTCCGGTAAATAATATAAAATAAGATATAAATAATAAAATAAAAAGAATTAGATAAAATTTGTTATTCGTAAAATAGTATTTTTACTGCACTGCTCCTGTTTGCAATAAAAACTACTAATAATGAAATAAACCTTAAAATGCACTTTTATTCTTCTAATTGCCAATATCATTTTCAAACTATTATTATTATTGTGGATATATTAGTTAGATATCAAAGAAATCACCCTCCTAACGTTAGTTCTGGCAAATTGTTTTTCATTTTCGATCATGACTCCCAGAATCTAAAACAGTTATAAAATTAATATACAGAGTGATTGATATAAGTATACCAGCAGTTTTGCTTCAAAATAACAAGAGACATAAAACGTTTAATAGACACTCACCTGGATGTTTAATATAAAACGTTGCGTGGATTTAAAATTGTTGTTATGTCACCCATTATCCTAAAATGGCAGCTAATTACAAAGCTGTAATAGAAAAAATTTCTGAATATGTTCATTTCAGGTATATAATAAAATTTGAAAACAGTTTCTGGTACTGTTAGTGATTTGAGTGTGAATTCTTGTTCCAATAAATCGATTAATCTAGAAGTGTGCCAGTCATTTTATTTAAATATATAGGGATATACTCTACTAATTATTCGTAATTAAATATCTTTCATATAAACGATTGCATAAATTACAGTTTCTTACATTTTATACTTTATACGCGAAGATTTTATTACATTTCTGTAAACCTTTTATACTTCTTATGTATAATAGATAGTAATCCTAATCAATGTATCCATTTCACATACCAAATCGTGATACCTAGTCTCAAGCCGTGATATATATTTAGGTATCATATTTTTTATTTAAAAATGCGGGATTCAATAACAAATAGACAAATACTGGACTTGCACACATTGGCTGCGATCAAAAATGAGAGATGAATTTAAGAAGCCGCACTGCACAGTGGTATAGCTATTTAAGTGATCGAATATAACGGTCGTTAGAGGCACTTACGATAAAGAAATATATTTTCTAAACACATATTAATAAAAAAGTACTTATGTCTTAAAATTTAAATTTAACGAACCTTTTTGCTATAATTTAACATACCATACACGGAATATCGTATTAGTAAAACTGAAGCAAATTGAATAATAAGGAGTACTAAACGAGTATGTATCTGATGTGTGCCTTAGATCATAAGTTATATTTGCCTTATAATTAAGTAAATTAGTGTAAAGAATTCAATTTTGAAAATTTCATGTGAAGTCGTGGTTAATAACTTACTATTAAAAGTAAATAAACATCGTCATATTAAGAAACCTAATTGAAATTTTAACGCAACTCTAGTTTTTCTACTAAAAGAGTCCGCTAGAGAGTACAAAAGTTATTGTAATAAATAACTTAATTGTTTATTATTATTAGATTGTTATAATAAAGATAAGTGTTTTGAAATAACTTTTAATTTACTAAGGGTGTTTATATATCCCACTGTGCACCTACGAAAATATTACAATGATTTTAAAAATGCATGTTACTCTGCTTTGTTGGTGATTTTTTCCTAAATAAAAAATACAATCCTGGTAATGCATGTGGACGTTCCGCCCAAAGACCTTTTTTTCTAACTATCCGAAAAGTAGAATAAATATTCAAAAACAATTTACAAATAGCCTACTCATTAAAAGTTTTGTAAGACATTTTGGATTTTTAAATCTTTAAAGAATCTACTTTTTGTTTATGAACAAATAGGTTATTGTCGTTTACAAATTGTTCGAACCCTACTACTACTACTTGCAGTCTTGAAAAATATTTTATTCAAATACTTCAAAACTAGAAGATGTGAGTCTTCGACACAGGGACGACAGGTAGGCCGGGCGGCGCGTGTGACGTTGCGTGCGTTCGCGTATAAGAGTCTCCTAGAAATCCTCTGGGGCTCTTGAGATAGCGGACAAACTATACTTCCAAGAAGGTCGGCCAGTACCTGGTATGACCTCCATGATCCGAATTCTGGAACCTGGAAAATCCCTTAACCGAAAGTCCAATAGTCTTTGCCGATATCATAAATACATCTGCGATCTTTAGATGTGACAGCCTTTCATTATTACAATTTTCAGAAATTTTATTAGTAGTACTGGCATGCAAAACATTTTTCAAACAATTCACATTGTATCGTTAACCTAATGTAAATGTTCAAAGGAACCCTTCCTCGTCCAACTTCAGAGAGCCTCTCTTTTCAAAAGTCGTAGAAATAATCAACCGCGTCATAATTACTAGGCTAAAAGTACAGTAGTATTAAAAAAGTTTAATTTGTAGTTTAAGATAGAAAAAGTAATTTTTATCATATTATGCAATAAAATCAAACATATCAACAATCCTTAATGGCAACCGGGCAACGTTAATAGTGTTATTAATGACTACAATTATATTCAGCATAGCATAATATATTAAGGATGCCTTATATCAGATAATTACTGAATTATCCAATGAAAATGTGTAAGTACGCAGACTTTCGTAGAAAAGCAGAAACATGATAAGTGAAAAATTAACTAATGGTATCGTCCAACATATTTTTCTTTTTATAAAAGAACACCATTTGTGAACCCGCAATATTTTCGTATAGTTAAAAAGAGCATGTAGTATTCCTTATTCTTACATTGAAAAGCATTATACAATTACAATGTTGGGTTGTGATGATAATAGCCTTAAAAATTATTATATTTATTTTAATTTCATTAAAAACAATGCAGTTCAATATGTCCAACCAAACTAGCAATGGGACTATTGTTTTTAAAGGAAGGTAATGCAGCAAAAACTTTTATTTTTATTTTATAGTATATTGTACCTAGTTGCAATAAAAAAACACTTACAGACATGTATTAGCAATGTTACATGAATATAAATAAAGATATTTTTATGTATATAATTAGAACATTTTGTTGCTGTAGTTAATTTAGCTATCGGCTGTAAGAAAAGAATTATCTCTATTTTGTCATATAATGGATTAAAATATTAGGTAACGTTTGAAGTTTGTAAAAATTCCGCCTTTTCTAAATCACAGTCCGAACTAATTAATAAGTTTCTGTTATTAACGTTTAGTTTATTATGTATACGACATGTCACCAATATTAAAACTCAAATGGTTAGCTCTCAAATTAAAAATTGTTTCATAAAAATTATAAAACTGTTGCCGTTTTGGTAATGTTTTAATTTTGAATATTTCAGTGTGAAATTTCAATCTTTTTAGGATAGTCACAATACTGTTAAAAAGTTAGCAGAGAGTTCTGGGACACGTGGTATATACATAGTTTAGGTTCATAAATAGGATATTATTTCCAAATGCGATGTCTTTACAATATTAAAAACCTGGTATTATTGCATAGGTTTACTGAGACCGTGATTATGTGTAAATTTTGGTTTAATATAAAATAAAATATAGTAGAGCATCCCTTATAGTGCTTGGGAGTAATGCTTTACTATACTATATTAATGTTTAAAACACCTGAAAATATTGTATTATAACGCAAAGTGTGTAAGATACATAGTAATTCTATTTAAGTGTTTTACATCAATAAGAGTTTTTACATCCATAAAGTTTTAATAAATTAAAATTATATAAAAATATTTTCCTGCCCTATAAAGACCACGCTTTACTTGTTGTCTGATTCTCAATATTCCTAAGAGAAAAGACCACTGTGCCTGTTCATATGTTTATTACATTATAAAGGAGTATTTCAAATTGATATTTCTTTTTAACATTTAACTTTTTAACAATTCTTTCTTCTTAGTGATAGCATTTATAATGTAGGTCTTTATTAGGTACGACCGTATGGTATTTTTCAAAGGGATTTAGAAATATATATATCAAATAAATTTCAACGTGTATTGTGCGATCAGAGGATAACTTACATTTTTAATCAGACCTAAAGAGCCCATTTATTTCATGCAAATCTTGAGAATTAGTTAGTCCCCTCACCGCAATGTGGAACTAGCGCCACTGTACCTCTCTCCTTACGGTACTCCAGGTAGCTCGAGCACCAACCAGCGGCAGCCTAGGCCCCAGTCATCTTTCAGCAGTTGTGGGGAGTGGTTGTTAGTTCATGTGTTATTGTTCCTCGTTAAATAATTATATATAATTTTTTATATTGTGTTGTTCCTGTAAGGAGTGAGACTATTTATTCTTTTGTGTTTTCATTGTACAAATTTTTATCAGTGAAGCAAAATGAGTTGCACTTTCATCTTCCGTAAGCACTTCTAGATAAATTTTTGGTAAGTCCTAATTTTAAGATTCGGTATTTTTTATAATTACTGTATTTTAAATAATATATAAATACATATACGTAATTAATATATGCGGTACTTTTGAATGTTTGTTAAAGTCATTTAAATAATATTTTAACTTACGATCCAGTACTTGTAAGATGTAGTTCCAAAATGTTATTTTACAAATACAGTTTAAATTTGATTTGTTTTTTAAAGATGTATTGCTGTTTTTTAAACATACTTACATATAATTAGGGTATACAAAAATTAATCTAACATTTCTGTAGCGGTTAAAACAATTATATTTATTTTATATTCACAATTTTTCTTATTATAGAAATATACATACAGTCTTATTTTTAATTCATGTCTAATTAGTTTGGTCTCCGTCTAAAATAACATAGTTAATTAAAATAAAGTTTTTGCAAATGTTTTTATCATGCAACTAGCTACCTTTTGAAAAATAGCACTTATTTATATTTGGATAACACGATATTAAGACCTACGGGTTTGATCACACTCTGTAGATTTTAATTCTAGATATATTATTTATGTGTTGCCAAGTTTTGAAGGAAACCGTTTAGTTTGGTGTTTAGGATAATTCATTCTGTCACAACCGACTTAAGAACTAAATGTGTTGCGTTTTTGGAATTTACATTAATTCATTGTATTTATTGTAATTTGTCCTTATAACAGTAATGTATGTAACGCCATAGTTACTTTTTATACCTTATTTCAGTTCCGGAGTCGAAATAGCCATACTTGTGGTTAACGGAACCACAAGTATATGGTTCCGTATATATATATATATATATATATATATGGCTCGATTACACATATATGGCGAGTTTAATGTAATTTTAACATATAACAGTGTAATATATTTTATTTTTATATATTAACCTGTTTAGATAACTATTTAATGATTTAGCTCTAATGTTGCTAAAGATGATAATTGCAGAATTGTGATCTTGAACAAGCATGTTTAACGATAACAATAATTTACTTAAAGATGTGTATTTTGCAAAGTGGAAGTGTGTCCAATTCCCCTACGTCGTCGCACAATATAGTGTACGAACCAGGACTGGTAGACCATCAGCTGATTGGAGACAGCCAGTTCTGTAGGTTCGGTGAACAGCTGTTGGGACTTCGGAGGGTGCCTACACCAAATTGTAAGTTTTAATTTTATTTACACCTTTGAATATGCATGTAATGTACTAAAAGTTATATCCGCATAGTTGGATAAGATCGCAGTTTAATATACTTTTTTAACTTTAATTTAACATCCATTACTGTATAATTTAGTTTATGTATTTTTATATTGTATTGTTTAGATTCTCTCTTGTGACTAACATAAATATATCATATTTATTTGTTGCAGCATCTGGCCGGATAGGAATCTGCGTCAGCGGTCAAACTATATCCGACCTCCATAGGAGAGTGAAAGAGAAGTTTTATCCGATATCGAACAAAATCATCCTTATGATTGGGACGAATGACTTTTTGAAGGTAATATTTAACACTGTATTGTTATTTCATTTAATATCATTAGTTAGTAACAAAATATTTTGGCAAGAGAAAGTTATTCATTAAATAAAAGCAAAGCAATACATATACGTATAATTTAATACGCACATTTGGTACATAACTTTATAGTGATATTCAGTACACTATTTTGTTTGTTGTAAAATTGTAATAAAAATATGTGTTTAATACAAATTAGTTATAATATTGTTATTTAAGTCATATGAATGTTTTAGTTGCCTCAGTGTTCAAAGTCATCTATAACCTAATAGTAAGAGTTAGTCCTAAATATAATTTTGACGTTTACAATCAGTCTAAAATATTATATTTTATGTTATTGGCTTTAATATTATTACCACAACACACTGCTTATCAGTACTTTCCACTGATTTCACGCAATCCGTTTTTCACACATTCTCTGTTACCCGTTACACTAGTACCTTTCAAAATATGTTTATGTTTTTTTGTGTAGTTCATGTTGGTTTACATAATGCCTTGTTATTGCTCTTTTATATGTATTGTTTTAGTGGAAACAAGAATTATCTATGTCTTCTCGTAACTTAAAATTTTTATTTAAAACGATGATTGTTAGTCATTTTCAGTAAATTTAGTATATTATACATGAAATCTTGTTGATGTGATTGTCATAAATGTTAAGATCACTATTTTTAATCTGAGTAATTAGGCTATTTTGCATTTTTTAGTTTATTTTGGTTTACATAATGCTGAAGCATAATGTTAATAAACAATGATTTCAGAATGCAGACATTTGAAAAATGTGTAGGGAACTGTCTGCACTCATTAAAACCCTGCAAGGGACTGCAAGCAGTATAATACTACTGACACTGCTACCTATACCCAAGCTGGAGAAAAAATACGGTACTAGTCACTTCAAACTCTTGGAGAAATACAATAGTCACATCCGTAGCTTGGAAAATGGTAAGCCTTGTTATTGCTCTTTTCTCTGTATTGTTTTAGTGGAAACAAGAATTATCTATGTCTTCTCGTAACTTAAAATTTTTATTTAAAACGATGATTGTTAGTCAGTTTCAGTAAATTTAGTATATTATACACGAAATCTTGTTGATGTGATAGTCATAAATGTTAAGATCACTATTTTTAATCTGAGTAATTAGGCTATTTTGCAAAGTGTTATTGGTTTTTAATCATTTTGAAATTGAACATGATGCCAGATTTGAATAGTACTCTATGCTTTGATACATAGTTGTTTATAAATTGTATTTGTTCCAGAAGACTATGTAAGGATAGCCGACATCTGCCCACTGTACCTGAGTTCTTCTCCACGCCAGAAATGCCTTATGCATTTGTTTGAACAGTAAGTATTTTTTATATATGTTGATTAATTTCACTTTGCGAGTATTATTAAATTTTTATAAAGCACCGAATATAGAGTTCTTAACTTTATATTATAAACAACAATTAATTTTGTGTTATTATACTGTGAATTTTCATAAAATATTAAGTATGAAATACATTTACTGAATGTCTGTTTAATTTCATGTTTCGACTTTTTGCAGATTTTTCTCTGGAAGAGCTAGGAGACCAGATTTAATCCACCTTAATCGGCAAGGTCTTGTAATTTTGCGAAATTATATCTTAGACAAATGTTTATAAATTTTAGATTTGTTTTTAGTCTGCATAATATTAGGTTTTATATTACTTTATACATTTTTACTGAACTCTATAAGTTGAAAAATGTGTTTTTATTTAATTCGGATTTATGAAACTTTTACAGATCTACCATTGCCAATTTTTACAAATTGTATAAAACTGTTCAAAATTATTTTGTAAGTAATAATATACATTTTTGTATTTTTAACATAAGGTTTTCCAAATAAAAAAATTAAACATATGGTTTTGAATAATATAAGCATATAATAATTTATAGCTGTTAAATATTTGATTTGTTACAGGGTATATACAGTTATACTATTTCTTTAGATGTATGTCGGCTGTATATGTAAACATTTATAACATAATTATTATGGTAAATATTTCTTTGCATTTATTTTGGTCTTAAGCTTTTTGTACATTTAAATAAACAATTTGTTACTATTATTGAGTAATGTAAAATTCATGTAGATATATATTAGTACCATAAAAATATTAGTTTAAGTTCTATAATACCAGGTAGTCATTTAAATTCTGTGTATTATTGGTAATGTTGCAATACTTTTTACCAATAAACATGTTTTACCATAAATATTTTCTTATCTTAAAATCATGTTTATGTAGGAATGGTATATTGTGACAATATTGTTAGTACTAAGTAAAGTCTTTGAATATAACAAATTGATATTTTTATTTCACCCTTACCCCACTAAATGTAGACAGAAACGCAACTCTTTCCTGTATTGTGTGAGATATTATTTAAACGTACGCGTATATACTTCTTAACGTGAAAACCCTCAAATAAGAGCCCGTGTCAATTTCGCTTAGCTTTAAAATCTCTTAAAAATGATCACTGAAAAATATTTGTAATATAAATGTGATCCTTTTTTTGGATTTATTGAAGAGTTCCATCATATTACATAAAAATACTTTTACTACGATTATTACGGACTTAGTGTTGCTCCACTCTGGCCTAAAATATTAAAAGTGTTATTTCAATTTTGTGAACTACTCGTTCAATTCTACGAAAAGTTTCAGAGAAATTTATATTTGTCATTAGTAATATTAAACTCAAAACAATGTTAATCTACAACTTGTAATCAGAGTATATTATACATTCAATCTTCTTGATATATCTCGACATATCATGACGGTTTACGTCATTATTATTAATCTGCCTAAATGAAGCTTTTTGTCTCTGTTTTATTGATTTTAACCATTTTGAAACTATGACATGAAGCAATATCGTTATGGAAGTCTTTGCCAGGATACATCATTTTATATAAATTATGTTTGTTCTAGAAGACTATGTAAGTATAGCCGACATCAGCCCACTGTACACGACCTCTTCTCAACTCCAGAAGTGCCTTATGCATGCCGTTATAGTTTTATTTTTCCATTAGTATATGAGAATTTTAATCGTGTGTATACATTTAAATGAAAGTCTTCGCTGTTTTACTACATATAAAAAAACACGTTTAAATTATCGTAAAATATTGTTACTTTATCTAATTGGTTAGTATTAAAATTTTAGTCAAGATTCAATGTCGCAATAAATTACAAACGTTGAACAAATAGTGATAGTAATTAATAACTTATATTAAATTTTTACTGTCTAACTCAAGCATTATATAAGGAACGAGAAATGTATTTTTCACCAAAAATTATCGTTTTATTTCCTTGTATAAGAGCAGACAAAACCTGTCAAGTTCAATTCCATCTGGAAAACCAAGCTCCTAAAGTCAAATGTCAATAACCAGTGATAAACGTGTAGAGGTTTGCGGGGAAAAGAATGAATTCCCCTTATGTTAAGGGCAAAATCCTGGACAACAATCTTACAAGGAAATATATTTTGAAAGATTCCATTAGTTCATGTTTCTCTTGCTACGTTTCTGTCTTATTTACGAGGGTCTGCGTAGTTACTCATTTTCATGATTACCTAATTCCGTAATTATTAGATGTATGGTATCTCCATATATTGATATAGGCTGATTGTAATAGTAGTCATCAGGATCAGTGCAAACGTTACCTGGCTACCTCTGTCGATTGTTGTTTGATTTGACTACAGATTATTATAAAAATTGACTTCTTTACGCCTTAAAGATAAGGGTACAGAGGATATTGAAGTAACAAGGTAACTGCGCAATGTGAACAATGTGTGCCAGTACAATTAATATTTCTAAGATGTAAGGAGAGTGTACTATCCCTAAAGACAATTTTGTCGGCTCCAGTGGTCGCTACATCAAGGTCATGCCAGGTACTGGCCTAACTTCTTGGAAATATAGTTTGAGCCTCAGAGGATTACAAGGCAATCTTTACAACCGAACGCATACACACCGTCGTTAAGGATGCCCTCCTTACCTGCCTTCCCTGTGCCGATGACTCACATAGTTGGCCTTACCTTGAAAAACTACTATTGGTATTATGATTTTTATGTTAGGTTAATATTTTCTTAATTTTTGAAATCAGCATTTTATTTTTAGAAAAAAGATTCCAAACACGAAATAACTAAGACATTAATAATGTATCTTAGAAATAAAGGCCTCAATCATTACTTTATTTGTAATATACGTCAGGAATATCGTAGATATTTTGTGTTTCGACTCAATTTTGGCCACCAAACCATTAAACAATATACTGAATCTGTTGCTTAAATTCAGTCGATATTATCCATTATTGTTTCCTGTTTTAAATCGCAATACTGGATATTCAAAAAGATCCGTAAGAGATAAGATAAAAAACTAGAAAGTTACATGGTAGTTTTAGTGTGTTAATAATTCAGTAACTGAACAAATCCCCACATTCACAGAATAATTGAATACTTAAGCAAATTTTAATACAATAAAATTATATTGTATTATTTAGTTATGACTATTGTTAACTAGTTATTATTATTTGAACCTTGCTTTAAATATTACAAAGCACGATAAACCAAAAATCGTGTAAAAGTCTTCGCATAGATTACATGCAAAACTTTATAACTAATTTTTTCCGAAGATTATGCTAAATGTAAATATGTCTCATAACTGTACTAAGTTTTCTTACAAATTGATTTATTCTGCGATTGGTACGATGCTTCCAATTTACCATGAGACCAGTGTAAAAATGTTCACTACAGTTCAGAAAAACCTCATTGAGCGACAGATCCTCGAACCCGATGTTACATTCCCAAAAATGAAGGTCTGTAAATTTTCAAGCCTATACATATCGCCTATATAATTTTCCAGCCCTAGAGTATTTTACATCTTTTACTATTTTAGATTGTTATAGATCTAAAAAAGAAATATGTTATGAATAGCAATAATATATAGCTTACTTGTAAACATTTCTCAAAGATACTACTTCTACTTAGAGCCCAAAACTTTTGATTTTAGTTCATATGGACACACATCCCATGATTGGCATGTGTATAACAGAGATATAAAATTCGGTTACTTTACAATCTTCAGCAGCAACTGTGTATAGAGGGCGTTTAAAAAGAACTTTACGACTTTAAACTCTACACTCATAAATTGTAGGCCTACTAGGAGGATCTTTAGCGTACTTTGTACGAAAATTACGCTGAACTGTTGTCACAGACTTCGATTCTTCAAACCAAAACACATAACTAGCACGCTCCGGTTCAGTGAAGGCAGCCATGTTTAACGTAACTTAAGCGTAAGCGCTTGTGCGGCGGACTACGCGATTCAAAACTTGAACTGTTTTCCTTTAAAACAACTCCAAAACCAGGTTTGTACCTTGTTGCTCAAGGAATAGTTGGTCAAGCACTCATATGGTTTTATATTGGAATCACCACATATATACAGATATTATATATATATATATATATATATATATATATATATATATATATATATATATATATATTATTATGACTTAGAATGTAAAAACAATAGCAACTGTAATTGCTTAAAGCTGGAATCGGTGACTCAAATAAAATAATTAGGTTAAATAATAGAATCAAATCTTTTTTGGAAGAGCCATGTAAAAAAATTAAAGAGAGCTGGTGAGAACTGTTGGGAGTTTTTACTTGTTAAGGAACATTTGTCCAAAAAAAGTCATGATTAACATATATCATGGCTTAGTTGGATCTCGATTAAGATATGGACTAGCATGCTGGGGAGGCACTTACGTCAGCACATTATATCTTATCATAATCCTCCAATAGTCCTTCCTCAGAAATATAACCAATTCCCGTTTTACTGATCATTCCTGGCCATTATTTATGGAGTTAAAGATTCTTCCCTTTCGTAATTTGTATATTTATAAAGTTCTAAAAATATTTTTTATCAGAAGTTGAAAAGATGTTGACGAACGGAATTTACCTTATACATTATGAACGAATTTTGTTTTTGTTCCTAAATCAAATCTAACTATGGTTCAACAATTTTTATCATGGAGTGCACCGAGGATATTCTATTTAATTTTTAAATATATTGATAAAAATGTATCCTTAAACGTATATCTTAAAAATTTAAAATCGTTTCTTTTAAGTTTATCAGATTGTGAAAGCTTTCTCAGGGTAATTTCTTAAGAGAAGTGTCCATGTCATCAATTGGCATAGGGTACTCTAGTAGGAACTGCTAGGCTATTAGTTTGTAAGCACTTTATGTATTATAAAAAGGATTTATTACTTTTAATAATATATTTATAATTCAATTACTTGCTTTGCGAAGTCTTTTTATGTAGTATTTTTATTAGTTTTGAAATTGTGTGCACACACTTGTATATCTGAAGTTATGTGCTTTGTAGTAATGCAGCACAGCCATCCTCCAAGTCCCAAACAGGCTTGCCTAGGGGGCAAATCTTTACACGTTCATCACTGGTTATTGACATTTGTCTTTATGAGCTTGGTTTTCCAGATGGAATTGAACTTGACAGGTTTTGTCTGCTCTTATAATAGGAAATAAAACGATATGAAAAATATCAACGATGTTGAAAAATACATTTCCGGTTCCTTATATAATGCTTGAGTTAGACAGTAAAAAGTTAATATAAGTTATTAAATACTATCACTATTTGTTCAACGTTTGTAATTTATTGTGACATTGAATCTTGACTACAATTTTAATACTAACCAATTAGATAAAGTAACAATATTTTACGATAAATTTAAACGTGTTTTTTATATGTAGTAAAACACCGAAGACTTTCATTTAAATGTATACACACGATTAAAATTCTCACATACTAATGGAAAAATAAATCTATAACGGCATGCATAAGGCACTTCTGGAGTTGAGAAGAGGTCGCGTACAGTGGGCTGATGTCGGCTATCCTTAAATAGTCTTCAGGAAGAAACAAAATTTATATAAAATGATGTATCCTGGCATAGACTTCCATTTCAATATTGCTTCATGTCATAGTTTCAAAATGGTTAAAATCAATAAAACAGAGACAAAAAGCTTCATTTAGGCAGATTAATAATAATGACGTAAACCGTCATGATATGTCGAGATATATCAAGAAGATTGAATGTATAATATACTCTGATTACAAATTGTAGATTAACATTGTTTTGAGTTTAATATTACTAATGACAAATATAAATTTCTCTGAAACTTTTCGTAGAATTGAACGAGTAGTTCACAAAATTGAAATAACACTTTTAATATTTTAGGCCAGAGTGGAGCAACACTAAGTCCGTAATAATCGTAGTAAAAGTATTTTTATGTAATATGATGGAACTCTTCAATTAGTCCAAAAAAAGGATCACATTTATATTACAAATATTTTTCAGTGATCGTTTTTAAGAGATTTTAAAGCTAAGCGAAATTGACACGGGCTCTTATTTGAGGTTTTTCACGTTAAGAAGTATATACGCGTACGTTTAAATAATATCTCACACAATACAGGAAAGAGTTCCGTTTCTGTCTATATTTAGTGGGGTAAGGGTAAAATAAAAATATCAAATTGTTATATTTAAAGACTTTACTTAGTACTATGATTAATTTCACTTTATATATATATATAAATACTTACTGTTCAAACAAATGCATAAGGCATTTCTGGCGTGGAGAAGAACTCAGGTACAGTGGGCAGATGTCGGCTATCCTTACATAGTCTTCTGGATCAAATAAAATTTATATACAATTATGTATCGAGGCATAGATTACCACTCAAATGTGGCATCATGTTAAATTAAAAATGATTATAAACCAGTAACACTTTGCAAAATAGCCTAATTACTCAGATTAAAAATAATGATCTTAACATTTATGACTATCACATCAACAAGATTTCATGTATAATATACTAAATTTACTGAAACTGACTAACAATCATCGTTTTAAATAAAAATTTTAAGTTACGAGAAGACATAGATAATTCTAGTTTACACTAAAACAATACAGAAAAAAGAGCAATAACAAGGCTTACCATTTTCCAAGCTACGGTTGTGACTATTGTATTTCTCCAAGAGTTTGAAGTGACTAGTACCGTATTTTTTCTCCAGCTTGGGTATAGGTGGCAGGGTCAGTAGTATTATACTGCTTGCAGTCTCCTGCAGGGTTTTGATGAGTGCAGACAGTTCTCTACACATTTTCGAAATATCTGCATTCTGAAATCATTGTTTATTAACATTATGCTTCAGCATTACATGAACTACACAACAAAAAAACATAAACATATTTTGAAAGCTACTAGTGTAACGGGTAACGGAGAATGTGTGAAAAACGGATTGCGTGAAATCAGTGGAAAGTACTGATAAGCAGTGAGTTTTGGTAATAATATTAAAGCCAATAGCATAAAATATAATATTTTAGACTGATTTTAAACGTCAAAATTATACTTAGGACTAACTCTTACTATTAGGTTATAGATGACTTTGAACACTGAGGGTGTTTTCTTTAGTTTTTGTAATAAATACAAAATTATAGCTGCTATGGACAATTACAATTTTAAAATAACATTAATCATAAATTTAAGCATTGAATATACACTTTGCACATGATAACAGCAACTAAAACATTCATTTAACTTAAATAACAATATTAGAACTAATTTGTATTAAACAAATATTTGTATTACAATTTTACAACAAACAAAATAGTGTACCGAATATCATTATAAAGTTATGAATTAGATGTGTTACTAAAATGTTGTTACTAACTAATGATATTAAATGAAATAACAATACAGTGCTAAATATTACCTTCAAAAAGTCATTCGTCCCAATCATAAGGATGATTTTGTTCGATATCGGATAAAACTTCTCTTTCACTCTCCTATGGAGGTCGGATATAGTTTGACCGCTGACGCAGATTCCTATCCCCCAGATGCTGCAACAAATGCATAAATGCAAATGTGCATATATTTATGTTAGTCATAAGAGACAATCTAAACAATACAATATAAAAACACATAAACTAAATTATACACTAATGGATGTTAAATTAAATAAAAAAAAGTAAATTAAACTGCGGTCTTATCCAACTATGTGGATATTACTTTTAGTACATTACACGTATTCTCAAATGCGTAAATAAAATTAAAACTTACAATTTGGTGTAGGCACCCTCCGAAGTCCCAACAGCTGTTCACCGAACCTACAGAACTTGCTGTCTCCAATCAGCTGATGGTCTACCAGTCCTGGTTCGTACACTATATTGTGCGACGACGTAGAGAAATTGGACACACTTCCACTCTGCAAAATACATATCTTTAAGTAAATTATTGTTGTCTTTAAACATGCTTGTTCAAGATCACAATTCTGCAATTATCATCCTTAGCAACATTAGAGCTAAATCATTAAATAGTTATCTAAACAGGTTAATAGCGGTAATAATACATTATAAAAATAAAATATATTACACTGTTATATGTTAAAAGTAAATTACATTAAACTCGCCATATATGTTGAATCGTGTTTGCGCTTACATGGACTACTCACTTCCTTGGACTAAATTAATTTGAGTTTAAAATTTCTTAGGCTAAAATTTTATTTGCGGTTGACTTTAAAAATATTTAAAATTTTAACAATAATAAATTTTTTTTTTATTTTGTAAGCAAAGTTTCAACGCGGATTGAGTACTGAACATTTAGATGATAGATGCAGATAATTAACGTATATCTTTTTTGTTATATTTCCCCATTATTATAATTTAACGGAAACATGAACATTTATTCCGTTAAACACAACTATGACTTTTACCACTCTGGAACTGAAATAACGGACAAAAAGTAACTATGACGTTACATACATTAATGTTATAAGGACGAAATTACAATAACTACAAGAAATTAATGTAAATGCCAGAAACGCAACACATTTAGTTCTCATGTCGGTTGTGAGAGAACGAATTATCCTAAATACCAAACTAAACGGTTTCCTTCAAAACTTGGCAACACATAAATAATATATACAGAATTAAAATCTACAGAGTGTGATCAAACCCGTAGATCTTATTATTGTGTTATCCAAATATAAATAAGTGCTATTTTTCAAAAGATAGTTAGTTGTGTGATAAAAACATTTGCAAAAAATATATGATAATAAACTATGTTATTTTAGAAGGAGACATGAATTACAAATGAGACTGTATGTATAATTCTATAATAAGAACAATTGAGAATAATTGTTTTAACCGCTACAGAAATGTTAGAGTAATTTTTGTATACCCTAATTATATGTAAGTATGTTTAAAAAACAGCAATACATCTTTAAACAAAATCAAATTTAAACTTTTTTTTAAATAAAATTTTGAAACCACATCGTACAAATACTGGATCGTAAGTTAATATATTATTAAAATGACACCCAGTAAGAGTAAGGCTCCAGAACCCTGATGGAACATGGTACCTAACAAACTCGAAAAACGTTACAAAAAAACCAAAAAAAGGGCAATAGCCTCCGGAAGAAGTGGTTTGACTTCAAAACAAAACGACCTCGACATGGGAAGCGATCTGCAATTTAAGTTGAAGTTTTTCGGAAGAATCTTTTAGTTTAACTTTTTTCTCATTTTGTTTTCCCAAAGTAGGTGGGTGATGTAACATGTAATATTTTGTACAGAGTCTTAGAGCAGAATGAATTTTTTAATTTTGAAACAAAGATATTTTTAGTTTAATGACATGTTATGATCTTTATTTCTTCCACCTACAATTACACAAACTCAACGCAGGAGACATCAGCTGGCTCGACTGGGTAAGACACGGAGTATCAGGATAAATCCGCCGGAGGTCGCTTAAGGGACTAAAGCGCCTTACAGCGGACGGCTCAAGTACAACATTAAGTAAGTACGCTGTGTCTGGCGGACTGGCTTTCTCGGTCGGAGTCTGTGAGTCTCTCAGTCGAAGTCGTAAAGTCGGAGTCACCGTCCCCTCTTAGCACGCGATAAGGTGCAAGTCCTAGACGTAATAGGTACTTATTTTACCTGCCAAAACACGTTTTTGACCGCACTTGCCTAGTCACTAGCGATACGATAAGTACATGAGATTACGTACTTAAGCTGCTAATAGAAGAATATGTTAGATATGAAATATAGCAATAAATTAAATCAGTAAGAATGGGACAAAATTGTATTACTAGTAACGATAAGTTTGAGTTTGGTTTTTATATAGTTTATCGTTTCTTTTCGAGGCCGCTGGGTCGCTTGACGTACGTTTTCACCAGCGTTCCTTAGTTTCGAGCTAGGCACGATTTCGAGCGAACTAGTGTTCGCATTTACTTTTTATTTAGTTCAGCGTTACTTTTCGAGGCCGCTGGGTCGCTTGACGTACGTTGGCACCAGCGTTCCTCATTTTGGATCGTCAGTTGAACTAGCAACTGTCGTGTTAGGGAACGTTTAGGTAGGAGAACAGTCACCCTAAAGCAAATGCTGACGCCTTCCCTTTATTTCCTTTCGTTTTGTAGTCGGCGATGATGAAAGCCTGTTGTTCCGTTGAACATCGGTGCTGTTTTTGCTTCGGCTTTTTGTTTTACATTAATTCGGGTCTGAGCTGAACTTGGAAACAACCTCTCCCGTTCTAAGCCTGCATTTTCTCCTCTCGGCTGTTCTATCCGGTGTCTTAGGGTTATATAATACTATAAACTATCTCTGACCCGATTACACGTTATAGTACCATATTTCTCGCCTCTATCTTTCGTGTTTTTTTTTCTAGGTTTGGATAAGTTATTCAGTACAATTAATTTATATGGATGAATCTCGATAAACTAATGAGGTTATAAAGAATCAAATTCAGTCTGTTAAAATTAAATTTCTGTCTAAGATATTTCCGTTATTATTCTGTAGTTTTCCGTGCGCTCCGATCAAGAAAATGTATCAACGAAAACCAATTTTGGTCATACTTATTATAAAAACCTAAAAAAATTAAAAGTGCTTCATTTCACTGATTACTATTAAAATTCTAATTCCAGCAGACCAAAATTTTGAATATCTGTAGTGAAAATAGTGTAACGCATTGGAGTACAACACATAACGACACATAAAAATATAAAAATTAACATATCCTTGCCTGAGCAACGATTTACAGTAACCTAATAAAAAGTTTTAGAAAAAGAAGAAGAGTCTATCATACTAGTACAAAATGGGGTATTTTTAGATGATATCTGAAAGTTACAACTCACATTAAAACAGCTTATAAACACATAAAACAAAAATTGCAATCATCTCCCAAGTTAATTCCGTTAAAGTGTGCGTCTAATAGATCATGTCATGCAGAATTGAGTTAAAATAATTAACCAATTCATATGTATAGGAAACAAAAGTTATAAATTGGAACCAGTACATTAATAAGCATAACTGAGAATAGGACTCAATTTGGGGTATTTAGAGTCATGAGATAATATTTCTTTCATAATTATTTTCGATAATATCCCGTTTGATGTCTCTTTTCGGTGTAAAGGATCCAACTTTTTCTCACTCCCCCTCCAATTGTTGAGTACAAAACGAACTCCTTCAGGTAACCGCCTCTCTAACTGTTCAAATTCAAAACAACTTTATTCAAATAATTTGTACAATTACATTGCAAAGTATACAAATAAAGAACGGGATCAGTCATATTTTATTTAAAATATTTTTTTATTTCCATAAATTCTTCAAATGAATATAAAACTTATTGGTTAAAAATATTTTGAAGCATTTTTGAACAATACATTATTTTCTATACTGAGTAGGTCTTTTGAAATTTTATTTGCACACTTAATTCCTGCCGAGCTTAAATTCCAACGAGTGTTTATGTACTGCCAATTGGTTTCTATTTCGAGTAAAGTACTGTAGTCGTGACTTGACCCTAATCGAGGCAATTTGTAAACATTTGATCTGACTATCATTACTGTTTCAAGTTTAAACATTCCGTAAACGGTTAAAATTCCTAATGTAGAAAAAAATAATCTTTCACAGAATTCCGGACTTTCAAATGTAGTACTATTCTAATTTTTAATTTTTTAACTTGCAGAATGCTTTGCAGATTTTTATTATTAGTGGCCCCACACAACGCAATACCAAAGGTTATATGAGATAGTATGAGGGCATAGTAAACGATTTTTTTAATTTCTATTGAGCAATATTTGGACATTGATTTAAGAGCAAATAATCCGAAAGGGATCTTTTTTGCAAAGTCAAAATTTGCTCATACCAAGTTTGTTAGGTTCCCATCCAAAAGGTGCGGCTTCATAGCACCTAATCTTTTAGCACCTAATCTCATACCACCTACAGAAAAAAAGTCGTCATTTAGGTGCTGTGATATTAGGCGCTATAAGGTTAGGTACTGTGCAACGATCCACGGTTCGTTTAGGTGCCGTGAGACTGTTTCAAGTTTCAGTGTCACAGCACCTCTCGCTTTGTTCCAAAGGGGCCTTGGTGGGGACAGAGGGGATGGAGGAGAATCCAACCTTGCCCCTCACCCCGCTCCCGACGACCCGTCATTACTGTCCTCTACAGTAGGGCGAGCAGTCGACATCACACGGCGAGGCGACCCGAGATAGACAATTGTCTCCTCGCACAAGAGAAGGGTCCGTGCGCATGGCGTGCGGCGGTTGTTGATTACAACTAATAATGGCACCAAATATGATTTACCTTGAATTTGAATGAATGTTTAGGCCAAACCGCAAATCTTGCACATAATCCAATAATGTAAATTATTTGTTCATCTAATTTCATTGTGTTTTACATTTTTATATAATTTTTTATCGTCATTGGAATTAAATGTGTTCAAATCGTATATTCCGTGCACTGAAAACCGGTAATAATTTGCATTCAAATCTATATAAAAATAGGCGAAGCCTTAAATCATTCATCACTTATTCTGCAATTTCCCTACGTCAAAGTAAATATTTTATACACGTAAGTATCATGACTTACATAAAAAGCAAATCTATTTGGATTAAAATGTAACATCCTTAGGGAATTTCAACCATTAGAAGAACTATAATTTAGCTTTTTAACCTCCCAATGTTCTATAATAGTGAAATTTGACTCACGAGTTTTATACTTTCAGCCGAAAAATCTAGCTATTTCATGCGAAACTGCTAGATAAGTGTTATAATGAATACAAGTACTGTACATATATGATGTTTTTGTGAATCAAATACGAGATTACTTAAAATAACCCGAACGATGTTAGAAGCATTGAAAGACTCGACAGAGTGTAACATAAGTGGTAGCGCACAGACGATTCTTCTTTATCTTAAAATCAATACAGTTCTTATTTAGACCAATAAGAGCATATGCACCAAGTTTGAAGTCACTAGGGCCTTTATAATAAGAGTTATCGCACAGACGGACGCACAACAAACCATTTCAATAAAGCCTTTCGATTCTTCATAAAGCGTTAATAAATAGGCGGTTCTTTACATTGCATTAAAAAACATATTTATTTTAGAATTACTATATAAAGTTATAAGTCAAACTGCAATTTCTATAATTCATTCCATAAAATAACGAAACTAACCTGAGCATTTTATAGTAAAAAAAATCAAACTGTACAAAAATGGATTATATTAGTTTTTAATATTTAACTCAATGGTGTTCTCCGTGTTATCAAGATGAGTGATTGTGTCGTTTGCGACGATCTTCTGCCTGATGTGAGTGAACATGCTGTTTTTTCTCAATGTAAAACAAATCTACACTTCGTGGTTGCTGATATTTTAGAAAGCACGTGGAATCTCATGGGACAATAGTACGTCGTGAATCATGGAAGTGTAAGAACTGCTGCTCAGGTAAATAGCAAAAATAAACAATTATTAAGGACATTTTGGCCAAATTGCAAGAAGAAGTTTTGTCAAAATGGAGGATACCGTTAAGGCTCAATTTGAAAAATATGATATTACTTTTAAGAAACAAATGGATGAATTTAAGGAGCCCATACAATTTTTTTTCTATTTATTATTGCTTATAAATTTGTAATGCTTATAATTACATTTTTTTGTACCTATTGTTAATGCTGATTTATTCTAAGTATAATTATAATAATCTCGTGTTATACCATTTATTAGATTTACACTGCTTTTGGCTAGTTTATGAATTTAGTTTAAGTGAAGACAATGTTATGGAAATATGAATTGGACAATGAACACTAAGATAATTGTAATTATGATTCAACTGAACTCCCGCACGCGCGGCTTGAGGTGCACTGGGAGGTAAATTTTATTTATATTATGTATTTTTAGATAATAAAGAAGATTGAACTTTAACTTGAACTTGAAAAATTGATTTAAGAATATTATTTTAATATTCTATTAAAAAGTGCATATTGTTGTCTATCAATGGCATGAGTATACATTTTAAAAAGGTGAAGATGTCTAAATTCTTTCAATCTGGTTTATGGGCTTATATGAAATAATATCCATAGTACGATTACAAATAAGACCTACATATTACACATAAAAATGAATCACAACATATTCTTATTTCGACAAATTTTTAGTAATCCGTTGAAATGTTAAGAAATGTTATAAGAAGAGGTGGATCAAAATAGTTGCCTTACAATTTGAAAACTATTCTAATATTGTTTCATAATCGAATTTTAACTGAGTATTTAAAAGTTGTTGACACTCAGTTCATGTTCGTAAAACAGGCAGAAACATTTTAATACAAATTAAATTTCAGAACGGTGCTTGATCAGTAGATACGTAGACAGCAAATTTTTTTTATATATATATACTAGCAGTTATATATATATATATATATACTAGCAGTTACCCGCGGCTTCGCACGCAATTTTCTGTTGAAAAACTGTACAATATATCTATGTATTCTTTTTCTATAACATAATAAACAGTCTAGAGATAATCGATAGTCACTCAAAGCTATTCCAATCTCCTGATCCAATTTAGATTTAAGTTTAAAGAACAGAGATTTCGGATCCTGAAGTCGTAAAGTGAAACAGTTTTTATAAGATTAGTATTTC
Organism: Homalodisca vitripennis; assembly: GCF_021130785.1. Lineage (NCBI taxonomy): Eukaryota > Metazoa > Arthropoda > Insecta > Hemiptera > Cicadellidae > Homalodisca > Homalodisca vitripennis. Next base: position 34,116 of record NW_025777914.1, read on the forward strand.
CCTCCCACATTCCATGTTAATTTATTGACGTTCTTCGATGGCTTCAGTAACAATAAGAGTTAGCCTTTTTATCCCAATGACGAAAGTGTATCGTACAACTAAAAAATTGCTGCGGTCAATATGGGTCTGTTCCGGTCGTTTAAATTCACCCCCGGTCTAATCTATTTATAGTTCCACAATTGATTTATGCTGTTGCGCTAACCAAAACAATGGTCTCATATGTTGGTTTCGGAATCTAACTTAGGTTAAATTTTGATGATTAAGTGATTTTGATATTTTTAACCGATCGCTAAATATGTATTAGGGGTATATGCTTCAAGTATTAGGGCAATATTATCTCCATTTGCTTTTCAATAACTACAGTAAAAAGGCCATACACAATGTTAAAGGAACTAACCAGATTAGATTACGTTATGTGCAAACATTCACAGCTTTATACAATAAGGTAGTTGTTATAACAGCGTATAAATAGCATTTCTATTGTATTAGATGGATATTGATCATTGGCGCAATCTAAATTTAAAATTAAATAACTTCGTATTTGCAATCTACATTACACTACTGATTAAGCACTTTACAATAATATAATATTTACTCAAATCCAAATGTAAACACATGTTTCTGCCTCTTCGATAAACTTCAGCTGAAAGTGTTAACAGCTACTCTAAGTGTTAATTCAGACCAAAAGCTATACCGGTTCCAAATTTCAGCACAATCCGTATAGCAGTTTCGGCGTGATTCGAGGACAAACATCTTAACATCTAAACATACAAACATCCAAACATCCAAATATCCAAACATTCAAACTTTCGCATTTATAATATTAGTGGGATATATATCTTATTACAGATTGCGCCAGTAACGCACTTATAAGAGCGTGTCTTGTTTTGGCTGTTCAAAGAAAATAACAACTTGTTATGAGTCTTTATAAAAATTATTAATCAGCCTGCTATCTCTGAATTTTGGTGTATTGGCGCGAATATCTCTCTTAGTAATGATTGCATAACAAATTTAAATTAATGTTTAAATTACATTGTCAAAGCTGAACATTCATAGATTAAAAATGAATGTATGAGACCATGTTAAACAAGTCGTGAATCTTAAAAAGAGGATGAGGACTATTAGAACATTACTTGAAAAAACTGAGAACAAGTATACAGTAAGGCTTCAGAAGACCCACATAACATGACATACAGTGCAAGACGACAACATCAAAACGTATATTAACACTTTTGTTGCTGGTATATACTGAGTGAGATCGACTACTCTCAGTCCTCCCACTGCGTCGTAAGAAGTTTGCCGCAGTCTACTTGTAGACTGATTGGTGTTAAAATTAATCTTCCTGATTTTTGAGGATCAAAGTTATTAATTGTTTAGGACGTAATCTCAATACCTCTTAAAATTTTCCATATGATACTATTAATAACATATCCATTTCATTGTAATCTATTTATACAGGATGTATTACATAGGAAAGAAATAAAATTTTATAATGTAGAACAAAAATAGGCTTTCAATCTCGGTTTTTTACTGTATATAAAAAATTATAATTATCAGAAATAAACTCTAATTATTGCCTGGCTCACTTGCCTACATAACGGGCATTGGAGATTAACCTGGCAACCATGCAGTGTGTCTCAGCACTCAGTGCACTGGCACAAGTCACAAGGAAAGACCACATGTGTAGACCTTTGAATCAGGCACACTGCACAGTTACGAGGCACGCAGCAGGAGTGCCTCGTGAAAAATACAACAAACATTGCAATTTGTCTTCTGAGTAATTATAACATGCCTATTTTGTTTTTTGTTTAATCTGCAATGCTCAATAACAATATTATATTTATTTCTGCTATTATATTTATGCAAGTTGCTAGTCAAAATTAATGATGACATGTTTTTTGTAATATACAACACTGAGTCAAAAATATATAAATTTATAAAAGTTTCCACCAAAGCTTAATAAAAAGTGGTTCACTGTGTTCTAGTGGTTGTGATTTTGTTATTATTCTGATAGCTTTGTTTTTCAGGATAATGATTTCATTAATTTTAGCGCTATTACCCAATAATATTAGGCCATACCTTGTTATTGATTAAAAATAGGCATGTATGCAGATTTAAAATATTTTTCAGTAACACAATTTATAATACGTCTAAGTAAAAAAATTACTCTACCAAAATATTCCTAGAAATTTAGCACAAGAAAAGAAATAATTTGGTGTGTCAATTGTAGGGGTTTGTCGTAAAATAAACAAAATGTTTTGAGTTTTGACTTCATTTAGTAAAGATCCCTTTGATCTAAACCACACTGAGGCTTTCTCAACTGATTCAATGACAAGAACTTGTAGTTTGTCAAAGTTTGTATGGATATTCTAAAGAGTTGTGTCGTTAGAATATAAAAGAGATTTTAACCTAACAACGGTAGGAAATTAATTTATATATAATAAAAACATAATAGGGCCCAGGACTGACTCTTAGGTACAACAATCCCGATCGCCAAATTGTTGGACCGATTTCCATTAATAGAAACAAACTTTTCGCCTGCGGTTAGATAAATAGTCTTTAAAGAACTCTTTAAAGCCGGATTCCCATTAATACCGTAATAGTTAAGTTTTAAGGCCCTGCTCAAGTCAAAATATGTTACCTGAGCAAAGGCTTTAATCTCAAAAGTGTTTAGGACCTCCTTAATTAGTGAATAAACTGCATCAATGGTGTATTTACCTCTTCTATTGTAATAAATTTAGATTGATGTTATTTTCCAGATACGCAAAAGGTTCATCATGTAAAACAGTTTCTATTATTACAGGACAGGTAAAATTTATACTGGGCAATAGCTCTCAGGGAAACTCCTAGACCCTGTCTTAAGAATCGGGCAGATATACATATAGTTAATGGGTTCAAAAACGTATGGTAAATTCGTTAAAATATATTGTTAGATTTGTTATAAATGTCTTTGCTTTCTGAGTTTTTAACTCTTTTGACAGCTTTAATGACCTCATCAATTGAGACTTCTACAAAGATAAATGATTTTCTTGAAAAATATGGTAATTTCTTATTAAGTTCATTCTATTAACATGAGGCTTTTTGATACTACCCTTTATTTGGTGTTAACCGAATTGATAAAACAAATGGTTTAAGTTACCTGGAGTGATATTTATTGATAATGTTGATTGAGATGCTAAATGTTTGTATTTTCGTTTATCTGCACCGAAAACGCTTTATATTGGCGTTAAAAACCTCTCCCCAGGCCTTATATTGGTTACTGCTATTTTATATTTTTGCGACATTGTGAGTTCGCATCTTCTACGGACTTTTTATAACATTTCTAGAGATTTAAATAGTTAACACGAAGCCTGTCACTAGTAGAAGGTTTTGTCGATTTCTCCAAAAACAAAAATTTCTTTCATTTGGTCCAGTTCCCCACTATACCAATAATTTTTATTTCGACCTTTAATCTCACTAACTGTGGAACGTTGTTTTTTCACTGTAGAGTAAAATGTTTATTTATGAACTGAAATGGAGAAATATGCATGAACGAGTTTTTGGGTAGAGAATACTCTTCCATTACTAAGTACGACATTCTGGTTTGTCAGATCATCAATAGAGGATTCTGAAAAAATTAAAATAAAATGTGTCACTTGTACTTTTGGATTTAGCAAGCCCATTACGATCCGAGAAAGAAAAATAAAAATGTTGCATGAAATAACCTGATATAGGCAGACTAAAAAACATTATCAAGACAATGGGCTCCCCGAGTTTACAAAGGAAGTTTACAAGGAAGTAAGGAAGGGAAGTTTACAAAGCAAAACGCAGTTTTTTTTATAGCGGGCACTACTTCCATGAAAACGAGTAATCTAGGTTTATCTTCTTTAACATACGTTGTATAATCAATTTATATGACGAGAACTCTGTCTGTCTGTGTGTGTGTGTGTGTGTGTGTGTGTGTGTGTGTGTGTGTGTGTGTGTGTGTGTGTGTGTGTGTGTGTGTGAAATTTAAACTTTTTTCGGATAGCGGGAAGATGAAAAATAATAATATACTTTTTCTAGGGTTTGCGATTTTATATTTCAGTCGCTATGGTAGTTAATCTTCATAAAGACGCTATTGATTTTCTGTGAAAGTTATGAGGCATGTGTGTGCCACATTTTATGTACATAGGACATAGGGAAGGTCTTCTAAGAATTCCAAGTCCATTTCTACCCCTATGGGTGGATTATATTAATGAAAGATGTAGTTATTGCTATGTATAATGCACTGTATAATTCAAAATAAATATTTAAAACACCTAGGAGCAAAAGATGTAAGGCAGAAATTACAGGATGGTTTACTAGAAAGGAGTCACTTTAGTTCAGACATAAAAAAGTTGAACTTCTAGTGACAGTCAAGCTCCACGCGATTGAACTAATATGGGCTTAAATTAATTTACATATCGCAAAAATAATAAGTCGTTCACTATTAATTCTATCACAAAATTTGTAAAGAAGCTTTGGAAAAGACTACGCCTGATTGTTGGATGAAAGTTGTAGAGAATACAAAAATAGTTATTGATAACGCTTGAACCAATGAATGATTGCTGGGGGAGGCTGTAGAGAGACTACTAATATTTTGACTGAGGGACAGAAATTCGTCGGAAGACTGTGTCAGTGAACATGAGGTAAACAGTGAAAATATAACACCGATAACAAAGACGATGGTGATAGGATTATGGAAGGTATTTGGCCGCTTCGCTTTGAGGAATATTAATTTCCCTCAAATTATCTGTTAGTGAATTTACAAATATAAGTTTAATTAAATGTTTGTTTTGGGTAAATGGATAATTTAATTGCCTTTCCTTAAATTAATATATTTACCAGAATCATACAAGCGTAATTTAAACATTTTCCTGTTGTGGTTTGTGTGAAAATAAAACTGTCGATATTTTATTTTGTGATTTTGGCACACGGGGCAAGTTGGTATGTGTGTTTCATTAAGCCATAATGTAGTAAGGTTCCGGCACAGTTACTGTGTACCTCGCTTGTTCTGCACCCTCACTCATAAGTAAAGACTATTAGTAATAAGCATTGCGTGATTTATAAATAAATACAAGTCTAATGAGTTTCCGAAAAAACTTGTTACGCCTTTAATTATTAACTTAGAACTCTGAATTATCAGTATGTCGTTCTTTAAGAGACATACAACAAATGATATATTATATTTTTAACTGTAATTATTTTTGAATTAGGAGGAGTTAAATTGGAGAAAGCTTAAAATTAAAAGAAAACTGTGTTTTCTTCATATTTTTGATTATCACAATCAATAAACATATCTAAAATATCTCACTTTCGCTATAATATATAGATTAATACTACCTAAGCCGTCAAACTTTTTCAGATGTAATAAAGGGGTATATTTTAATGTGGTAGACGTTTTAAGTGAGATGTTTAGTGTGTGTGAGAGAGGTCGCCGGGATCCGGTAAAAATAACATAATATGTCATAATATAAATTCCTAAACGAAACGTGCACCGCCTTCAATTCTTCCGCCGAGCGCGTTAATGCAACCCGCACAGCACGTGTCAATAACCAACTCAGAGCTCTCCTCTAACCACGCGACTCAACGGACTGTCGCCCACTGGCCACGGACAGTGGTGGCGGCCTACCCCTCCGGCGATCCCCACACGAGCTCCTCCCGTTTGTGTTCAATGGGGTGATCGTGACAGGCGGAGAGAAAAAGTGGGGATGGAGGGGCCCCTCCTGCCAACTAGAGATAGCCCGCGTATTAGAATAGTGGAATAAGCAGTCCGCGCGTTCTCGCTCTGTACTCCTCTGAATTTAATAGAGCCTGGTGGTGTAATATGTATATGTATGTATATGTATAAATGTAATATATATATATTACATTTTCAAAGCTGGATGCTGCAGGATGCAGCGCAATTAAATTTATTTCATTGAACTGTGATTTTACAACGTAATTAATGGCAGGCAATTACTCTTGTCTACATACAAATAAACCAATACAACGGAGTATCGAAATACTAAAAAAGACGTAAGGAAGTCTAATGTAACAAAGTAACTTCGTTACATTCAGTGGCGTAGCTATAAAACATTCGAGGGTGGATTAAACATCCAGGAGGATTAAAAAGAGCCCTACTTAGCATAGTAGTTAAAGAATTTATCTTCAGGGTCTCCAAACACAAAATCAACAATTATGTTGAGTTTTTTAATTGCATCTTTCGTATTAAAATGTAAACCAATAAAATTGTTTCGTAACATTATATTTGGTTCATTGCATTTTCCAACTGCCTTAATCAAATAAATATAATTTGTAGGTTACATTACTATTAGTTAGAAATTATTCGATAATTTCCATGTACTATAGATCAGATCAGCATTATAATCGCGTACGCCAGACGACACAAAATGACACTTATCAGGCTTGGTCGAAGTTGCATGCACAATTTCAAGTCTATAGCTTATTTCTCATTCTCTATATATCCAACAAATAGACAGAGAAATATATTGCTATTGCTATAAGTTAAAACTTGATCGTAATAATTTGAGGTTATTAAAATATGAATACTTAACAAAGTGTTTCAAATACTAAAGTTCTCAAAAGAAAATACGATAAGATATCAAAGGACATGCCACAGAAAGGAGATATGAGTCAACCAATACTGCAACCCTGCACCTGGCGTAGAAACGCTGGCTTGACTTATCACTAGTTTATCATATATATATATATATATATATATATATAAGTAGATAATAATATGGGGTTCCTGGCGCACTTTCGGAGCCGACCGAAAAGCAATGTAAAATACTGTTCAATGTACCATAAAGGAAGCTGAGAAATAACACAGCAAATCTCAATGAAAAATTAACCGAATCTACAGTCGTTCGTCTCCAAAAGCGATCGGTACATTACTATCTACTCTGTGGAATGAAAAATTAACCAAATCTACAGCTGTTTGCTTCTACTTTCTTAAGCTGTGCTTTGTAAAATGTTGTCAAATCTGCTACGAATAAAGGATTTATCTTAATAAAATTTAATCAATTTAAAACATTTTTACTAAAAACATACTGTACTTTAATAAAAAACTTTTCTACTAAATAAACAACATGAACTCACCAAAGTCTCTACAATTTCTAGCATTAAAACAGTGCAACAAAGATGAATTCAGTGAATTGCCGGTTTATTTTCAACAACAGTTGATACCGTCTTCGATACTTTCCTTAAATGATACAGAATTCAAAGAACTTGTAAAGTCTTTTGCAGAAAAAATGTCTAATGGAGTGTTTTACTATCGGCAAAAAACTAAAAAAGTAAGGGATTACATATTTAATATAATTACGAAAGATATTGAAAAGAAAGTAAAAAATAAACAAACAGAGAGTTTTCATCGTTTTTTTATGACATTTTTCCCATATTATACGTTCTTTCAAGATAATCAAGACTTAATTGATGAATTTCTTAGGAATTTTTGTGAGTATCAAGATTTATCAACACAATTCATTAAAGGGCATTATAGAATTTTTCTTATAGAATATAGCCACATTTTGTGTGAAACAAAAGGTATTACTGTAGATAATATTCCATGTGATTCCTATGAAGAAAGACACCAACTATGGTTATCAAAACAGTACTATGACGTGGGGAGGGACTGCAAGTTTTAGAGTTAAGACTTTATTCTACAAAGTTAATTGTTATAATTTCTTTATCTTTAATAGTCTTCTTTCCAGTAACAACCAAGTGTAATTTTTCATTTTTGTTTAATTCTTTAATCTTTTTCTCATCCAAAACAGTCAAAAATCTGTTCGGTAAGTGTACTTTACAATCTTCCAACTCGGCAATTATTGTAAACCCGAATTTATCTTTCATTTTCTCCAAATTCATGATTTTGTACTTCTTTTTTTCTTCTAATTCATTCAACTTCTTATACTCTTTAAACTTGCATTCACCAATATCATTTAACTCTTTCAAGAACTCCATTTAAATAGAAAAAATTTAAAGACGGAAATGATGGAATTTGCTAACAATCACTCGAGAAGTCGGGGAGAATGTGAGTAAAACCACATTCTTTTGACGAGGTTCTTCATTTAATTTCTCCAAATGTACTATAAAATCATCAAAGATTTCAGGCTTAAAATCGTAATCAAATTCAATATCCAAATAGTGAAAGATTATAGGTAAAATCTTCTCATAATAAAATGTGTATCGATACCTACAAACCTAATGTATTCTTTGAAAAGGAAAATAATTTTTTCAACGGTTATAAGAGATAAGTAAAAATTTTTATTCTGTTTTCTAAATTCTGTAACAAATTTTGTTTGTTTTTCATCTCCGTATTGTAATTTTATAAGCAGATTATTCAAATGTGTTAGTTTATTTCGTAATTTCTTAGGTTTAGGTCTTTCGTACAAAATTAAATTACAATCTCTACAAACTAAATATTTTTTATCAATAATTTCTCCTCTATTACAACACTTGTAACAGTTGGCATTATACTCTTCCATTTAAACAAAAAGATTTTTTGTTATAAATGGAGATTATGGAACTAACTCTGCCGAGATATAAATTTTTCAACGCAAATGTTTATGTTTATATTTCAACTACCGAGATAAAAAGAAATGATTTTATTTTATTATTCAACTATTTAGGATATTTTGTCTATGACTACAAAGATTATTCCGGAAGAAATCGAGATTTTTCATCAGCGAAAGAGTATATTTTTGAAGTTTTAGAAGGAATGAAAGAGAATAATATGAACATCATCAATTATTGTAAAAGACAAAATGAATGATTGTGTCTTTGGTGTAGTGTTGTTAGTGTGCGTGTTTGCGCTATGGGGAATCACATCACATTCAACTTCTACGGTGTCTATTGTTTAGAGACTTGGCCCTGCACTGCTACTGTCCAACCAAGTTAATGGCTAGGAGCTGTAATTCGGGTCTTAGACTCTGGAATTTTTTTTGTTCCCAAGTCTCATTTTTCTTTGGTAACTACTGTGTAGAAGTTGATGGAGAGATACAATTAGGGAATTTGTGTCGGGTGTTTTGTAAGTGTAATGTTGTATTAATGAATGATGTGAATGATGAATGTAATGAACGAATTAAGGAAGAGAAGGAATGTACGAATTAAGGAAGAGAAGGAATTAAGGAATGAAGTGGAAAGGTGAGGAAGCAAATGGCGCGCCAACCACAGTTGTCATTACTCGGCTTGTTCTATAGTCATTACACTATGGCCACTCGTGTAAAGACTTGTCCCCAACCACTGAACGACAACCATGTCTTCCTCAATAAAAAGCGCGCCTGAAGCTCTGGGATTTGAACCCAGAACCTCAGGCTTTGAAGGCAAGCGTCTTACCAACTGAGCTACGGAGAGTCTCGAAAGTTATAAGCTATATCTCTGCTATATAAGTTGTTCAATTAGGAGTGCTAGTTTACAAATTTATTAATAATTTTATATTTCAAAAACCACTCAACCGATTTTAATGAAATTTGGTACACATATAGTAAATACTTAACTCTTTCGACTTAACTTATCCATAAGGGTGAAATCATCCCCTATTTCTTAATATTCATAAAAAAATAAAAAAAATTATCAGAAAAATCTGAAACTTCAAAAACAAGCGAGTTCAACTTAAAATTTCATGAAAATAACAAAATTTTCAAAAACTACCCCAATCATCCCTTATCTTAAAACTCTTATATCTCGAGAACTATTGGAGCTTTTTTGCTGAAATTTGGTATATAGGATCAGTAAATATTAAAGTATTTTTTAAAATCATAACTTCCGGTCCAACCCTTAAGATGACCTTGGAATAGTTTTTTGTTAATATCATCCCCATTTTTTAGGATATTCTTTTGAAATTAAAAATGAATACTTATATCAATGTTTTTAACAATTCTGTAAGGTTTTAAAATTATCCGATGAATAATAGTGAAAATAACGTGATTTTTACTGAATTTCTCTAATATCGTTCTTAATCACATCATAGGCTAAAAATTTCTCAGAAACCACAACCACATAACAAATCGCGTTTGTAACAGCTTTTTGAAAATCCATATTGATAATTATATCGTTCTTTGAACCAGAAATATTTGTCAAACTCTTTGTTGTATCAATGACATAAATAGGTCTATTCGCTAAAAATTCTTTAGGATTGTAATACATTTCCTTATTATTACAGTAAACTTTCTTAAAATCTTGATACATCTGATACATGATTCTGAAAAGACCTCCGGAAATGTTTAAATTTTGTAATTCATCTGGATAATAAGAACCGTTCAATTTTACTCTGATATTTTTTACATCCAAACTATCAAACTTTGAAGGATTTTTTTCTTGATTATTCTGTCTATCTGTTTGAAAACCGATGATAACGAACTTGGGATTGAAGATATTTCTATAAATATTTGTGATATCGAACGAATAAGTTGTTCCGGAAATACCTTTTTGTTCAATACATTGCCAATCTAGAAAATTAAACATAATGTTTTGACTTTTTGTAATTTCATCAATCAACCTAATTTTACTCGTGGTTTTATAATCAATCATTGGAACTCTAATAAAAAAATCTGTAATTGTTATTTTTCCATCAACAGGCATAACATTTCCAGTTGCAGTCTTCAGAATCACATCATCGTCTTCTGCTCTTATAAAACTTAGATAAAATCCTCCTTTATAGATCGGAATAGTAACATTTTCAAAAAATCCTAATCCAAAATGAGATAAATTTCCAGCTGCTTCAAAAACACCAAATTTAAAATCTGATTCAAAGCCATTAGAAGTTTGAGAAATAACATCACTTTTTGAATACGAAATAGTTCCTTTAATTGTGCTTAATTGGCCACAGTTTTCGACTTCTTCTATCAATTTATTGTGTTTTCTTACTTCAATCTTAGAAAATAAAAACGGTATAAAATTATCGATTAATCTAACATTATCAGTTCCAAGATATGCTTGACCATCTTGTTTTGTTAAAGTTCCAGAAATATAAAACTGGAAGTTAGACGAGCAAAAGTTATCTCCAAAATCAATATTAAACTCAGTTCTTTTATTCGGTTCATTCAAATGTTGTTTACTAATTGGATAGAAATTTTTAAACTCCGCCCTTTCAATATCACTAGCATATTTTCTGTAGTCCGCTATTTAATAAGAGAAAATTTAGAAATTTTAAACATCGTGTATCATTTTTTCATCGATCTAATGTACGTTTTTATAAGAAAAGATATAAATTTTAGTAAAATAATTAAAAAGATTAGAGTCATTTTTAATGATCTACTTCGTCATATTCAGGATTCTCTTCCTTAAATTTTGCGATCTCGGTCACATATTTCAATAAAATCTGCACAGGATAGTAACCGCTATCTATAATATTGTTCCAATCAACTGTATCTTTATTTTCATCCAAAAACTTTATACTCAAGTGTTGATAGAGACAAAGAACAGACATATGATCTTTTAATTGATAATGTATATTTTCTTGAATGAACTCTGATGATAAAGTTTGATATTTAGCAATGTTATACCAATTCAATTTGTTTACGTATAATCTCATCATATCTTCGGATAATTCATATTTTTGAGAAATGTCATCCCAATGTTCTTTTTTCAAATCTCTTTCGTGTTGCATGATAAAAAGATCGAAAGCACTGTAATGTCCCGCCATCTCTATTTATTAGGAAAAAATTTCAAAATCAAGTTTTTATAAATTGGCTCTTTTTTGCGTTACATTCAGCACATTTTCCAGAAATTCTCTTAACTCCATTGATGTTTGCATAGTATTTTATATCATTTGTTGCAGTTTTTTCTTTACATCTCACACAATATATGAGCGCCATTTATATAAGGAAAATTAGTCATCATAGCCGCCTAATCCATTAAATCTGTTATCAATGTTTTCAAAAGATTTATTAACATCTTCTTTAAATTTATTAAAGTTTTCTTCTAGTTTATTTACTTTATCGAGATATAAAGAGTATTGATCATCTATTCTTTTAAGTAATTCATTATTATGTGTTACATTCTCATTGAAACGTGTACCTAAATTTTCAAAAAAGTTTATTTTCTCATTGAAACGTGTATCAAAATTTTCCAGAATTTTGTTAATTACTTCACCAACTAATTCATTAACATTATTTTTATATGTATTAAAGTTTTCTTCTAGTTTATTTACTTTATCAAGTAATTCACCAACATCGTCTACTGATCTTTTACTTCTTTCATCAAGTTTTTCATAGACTTCTGTTGTAAAATCTTTAACATGCTGTTTATGATTCTCATAATTTTGTTTTAGTTCATTAAACATTTTAATAGGATCTTCTAATTGAATCATTACAACAACATCAAATGGATTAATTCCTTTACTAACACCGCTAATTCTTTTTCCTTTAAAATCTAAGGCATTTTTAACATTCGGATCATGTAAATCAACAATATCGATGTTTTCTGATAATTTTAGAGGTTTTAAAATTTGTTCTTTAACAACAACATCATGTTTGTCAATACCAGGTCGAACACCGACAATTCTTTTTTTATTAGCCAAACTAACATAATTCTTTTCAACTTTGATCGCTTCAGTAATTTTATCAGCTTTTTCGATATGAGACATTAAATTGGTAAATAATTTTTTTACACCATCATCAACTTCTTTTTCCAATGTTTTTATTTTATCAGCAACTTCATTTGAACTCATGAAATTTGCAAGTTTGTTATCATATTCTGCTTTAAAATCTTCAATCTCGACATCAAACATATCTGAATCTGGAAGGTTTTGTAATACATTTTCTAACTTGTTATCAAACTCATTTCTCAAACTATCAAAATTCAAACTATTATCTACATTTTGAATAATTTGTGTTCCAAATACGTCAAAAATATTTTGTGAATCCATATTTATTAAGTAATAATTTGTTAACAACTTCTTTAAAATCTTTACCAGTACTCAGTTCATTCAAAACACATAAATGACCACAAATTGGGGGATCTTTATAGTCTTGAATCTGAGAATCATTGTAGTAGACGCTTGATTTTTTCAAATATTTAATCAATTCTATAGGTGGTTTGTCCTCAATTCTTCCATACGAATCAAAATAACATGCATTCTTATCATTTTTATAATAACAAATCCAATGCGTTCCACTTCCCATAATCGAGTCTAAATTCACAATTCCACATTCAAATTTCTTAACTTTTTCAGGTAATGTATCTCTCATGAAGATTCCTCTAAAATGTTTAATATTTTTGCAGATTTCTTCCAATTCCCCGAATGTTAAAGGTTTAAATTTTTTTTTCAATGTTTGATTTCACGTAATTCAAAGTTTTTTCATCTAATCCAGATCCTGTAACATCTTCCAACTCTTTATCTAACCAATTTAAAATGTTTCGAACAATAGGAATCACATCCTTTTTAACGATTGGAGCAGCTTTACGAACATAAGGAACAACATTTTTAACAACTGGAATATTTTCTCCAAAATCTAATAAATCTTTCAAAAGTCCACCATTTTTGAGTTCTTTCAACTGATTATAAGAAAATTCTATTCTGGTTCCTTTATTGTTTTTCTTATGTTTTTCGAGTTTATTGTATTGTCTATTTGTTAAAAATATCTTATCTTCGCCATTTTTTAGTTGATCTATTTTAAATTGAATACTAACGGGTATTTTCTTCTTAAAAGCGGATTTTATTTTTTCTTTCAGATTTTTGCTGAAGTTTACGTTCACCTCCATTTATATAGTTAAAATTTCAAGTTCTCTTCGATTCCCATTCCTAGTTTTCTCTTCAAAAACATTGCTCCAGCTGTTGGAAGCGCAACAAATCTTTCACCTAAACTAGCATCTTTTGATAAAAATCTATCCATTGCCTTATCTTGCAAAACTTTATCTGCTATATGTCTGGAATTTGTGTCTCTATGTTTTGCATAAAAAATATCGTGTTCCATAGCAGCTTGATCTAATTTATTTATACCAGGATCTCCTCTTTTTAGTCTTTTTTCGAGTTTTGTGCCAGGCCCCAGATACTGATAAGTTGGTACGTGTAATTCAAAAGGTAAATTGTTGATAAAATCATTCAAAAGTCCACTACCTTCAATCATAGATGAACTTATTGCCGGCAAAACTCGTTTTAAATATTTAATTCCATCAGGTTTTTCAATCATTTCATCAAGTTTGTTCGAAATAAAATCTTTAATCGCTTTCTTTTCGTTCAAAAAATTGTTGTTTCCAGCCTTTTCTTGAGCATAAATATAATTAATAATTCCATCGAGTTTTGTCAAATCGTCGATATATCTGTATTCAATCTTATTATCACTGTATTTTCTCACACCTGATCCTTCGATTCTTTTTTCCCAAATTGGTTTAATCAAATTGAGATATTTTTTACCTTTACTTGACTTTGGTTTCTTAGTTGATGGATCATTATTTTTGTAAATTGAATCAGATTTCCATAAAATTTCAGTATACTTTTTCAAGTCTTCTTCAGAATATAAACCGTCTTTTGGAACATCAGTGCCTGTTAATAATCTCCATAAACCTTGAGTTCCTTCATATGTTTTTTCATTAATAATGATATCATTATGCTCAAAATTCATGGGCAAATTTCCAATCATAAAACTTTTCTTTTTTCTGTCCCAATACAAACCAAATTTATCATCCTTTGCTCTAGGAAGAAATTTTTTACCAATTTCACCAATTATTATATCCGTTGTTCCAGGACTTATTGGTTCAACTATGGTAGAGTCTTCAATGATTCGAGGTCTAAATGGTGTTGAAGATGGTAATTTTGGCAATTCAAACTCAGATTCTGGTATCGAAATATCAGCAAATTGTCGTACAACTGGAACCAAATTCATTAAATTTTGATTATCGCTTAAAACATTTTCAATTTTGCCCTCAACATTTTTTATTGCAGAAGTTACAGGTTGATTAATTTTTTGAATAAGTTCTTGTTCTTCTTCATCCATTCGAATCTGTTCTTTAAATTCTTTGATTAATTTCTTTTCTATTTGATCAAGTTTTTTTGCTTCTTCTGAAGTTACGTTCGCCATTTATTTAGGAAAATTTTGAAACGTAAACGTGGAACGTGGAAACGTGAACGTGGAACGTAAAACGTGAACGTGGAACGTGAAACACGAACGTGAAACACGAACGTGAAACACGAACGTGAAACGTAAACACGAACGTAAAACATGAACGTGAAACGTAAACACGAACGTGAAACATGAACGTGAAACATGAACGTGAAACATGAACGTGAACGTGGAACGTGAACGTGGAACGTGAACAGATTTACCGTTTTTCTGTTATTTTCATAATGTAAATAAAAAGTAAAGATAATATAAAAATAATTGTAACAAATATTTTATCAAGTAGATTTGTCAGACCACTGAGCAGCATTTATATTAGAAAATTTATTCAGATATTTACCATTTTTAGGCTTCAAAGTTAGATTAATAGTTAAAAATCCGTAGTCTTCCTTCCAAATTTTATCACATAACTCAATAAAGTGGTTAAAACTCATATCAGATCCCACATAATTGTTATAAATCTTTCTCGAATAGTGATCATCTTGCTTAAAAACACACAAAATATTCAGATTATTTCTTATAACTTGTTTATCAACCTATGAAAAGCATTGAGAAAGATAGATACAAGAGATATTTTTGTGACGGGACATTACGAAATATTCCTTAATAACGTCTTGATTTTCTAAAATACAATCATCAAAAACGATTAACGAATTGGGTTTACATTCGCTTAACGGAACTATGTCCTCGGAAGCATTATAAAAATGTGATATTTTTTTGTTTAAGTTTTTCTCAATATTTTCAAATCTTTCTTGTAATTTTTTATAGGCGTCTTGTTCTAAAGATTTACTAAAAACATACAAATTGGAATAAGGAATCAACCTATTGTAGATAAAATTCAATAATAAAGTTGTTTTTCCACATCCACTTGAACCAACAATTAACAATCTGATTGGTTGATCTTTCTTATTTTCTTCAAACGTTTGAAGTTTTATCTGATCTTTTTGCCTTAAAAATTTCTCCATTTAAATAGAAGATTTTCATCTTGAAGCAACGCTTGCGAAAATGAAGCTGTTCAAGTTGACTTCAGAAAGCTCTAAATTAGTTTTAAACTTGGAACATCCTATACACTTAGAGGAAGAATCAAATTATTTTATCGGTTTAAGCGGTTTTTATTCAGACAATTTTGTAATAAATATTAGTGAAAGTTCTCCTTATTGTATAGGATTTAGTGAGAAGAACATAACAAAATATTATGGTTTAAACAAAGGATATTATACTTTCGATCAAATAAAAAATTCCCTTAAAAATTATCTGAAAACATTCAAACAATCAGATAAATCTTTAAACTTCGACGAAAACAAGTTTGAAATGCAAAAAAATTATCTCTCTAATAAAATCCAAATAAAATCACCAGTAAGAATAATGTTTTCAGCAATTATTGTAGATTTATTAGGGTTTGTTCAAGAAACTATTGAGCCAAATCAGGTATATTTAGGAAATAAAACGCCAAAATTTAGACCGTTCGATGTAATTGAAGTGCACTGCAATCTCGTTGAACCTAGTTTTGAAAATCATACCGAACATTTACACAAAGAATCTGAAATTTTGTACACTTTTTTCCCAAATGTTGCTTATGGATCAAAAATCAGTGAAAAACCGAATGAAATCGATTATATTCCAATTAGAAAAAATATTAAAAGAATTCAAAAAATCGTTCTAACTATACAAGACTCTGAGGGAAATTTATTAAATAATGAGAGTAAAACAACAATATATTTAAGATTGAAAAAGGAATAAAAATGAGTTGATGATGATGACAAAATTCAATATTTTTACTTAAAAAACAAGGGGCTATTCGAATGGCCCCTTAACAATCTTCATCCTGACACTGTTTTTATCAATGAATCTGGCCTTCATTCTCAAAATAAAAATTACTAGTTAAATTTCTTTTCTATCTAAATGGAGTCAGTTGTAGACCTACTCAATAATCAACTTACATTCAATAATAAAGACATTTGCACGATTGTTGACGAAAATAATGAAATTTGGTTTAAGGCTAAAGATGTTGCAGAAATTTTACAATATGAAAATACTAGACAAGCTATCATAAATAATATTGATAATGACGAGAAAATAGCCTTTAAATATATAAATTACAAGAGTCTATGCCATAGACCCTTTCAAAATCTTCATCCTGACACTATTTTCATTAATGAATCTGGATTTTATTCTTTAATACTAAGATCTAATAAATTAGAAGCAAAAACCTTTCAAAAGTGGGTTACAAAAGAAGTTTTGCCAAGTATTCGTAAATTTGGTGAGTACAAACTTGAAAACAAGATTAAATATTTAGAGGACGAAGTTAAACACTTGCAAATTAAAGATGAAATAAAAACGGAAATAATCGCAAAACAAAGTGTAAAAATTGACTTAATGAAACCAGACCTTGTTTGTAAAGATTTTGCTAAGAAAAAACACCATGTTTTTGTATTAATTAAGAAGAATCACATGTGGGAATATCCTTATTACGTTATCAGAGCTCAAAAGAGAGAAATACCGAAAAGATTGAAAGAACTTGAAATTGATTACCCAGAAATGGAAATTTTATTAAGACATGGAGATCCAAATAGTATAAATCTCTACAACCAAATGAAAGAATCTTTGAATATTTTATACAACGGAAATCATTTTACTACAAATATGGCAGAATCTCGACTGATTTATAGAATATCTAAATTACACGATGAAAATGTTTCTAAATTTTACTAAAAACTCTCGATTTATTATATTTTGTTTGTAAATGTTTAGCATAACTAGGTAACCATCGTAGAATTTTTTTTTCATATTCACAAGGCATTTCGTTTTTATAACTTTCGCTGAAAATTTTTTTAGCACAATCTTTGCAAAAAAGCATCTTTTCTATCTTTACTATACTGCCAGTTATTAAATTCAGAAATATTTTTAATTTCTTTACAAAAGTAACACTTTTTCTCTTCTAAAGTTAATTTGTTCATTTTATCATATAATTCCTTACAATAACAGTCTTTTCTATTCTCTTCTTGACACTTTGTACATTTCTTTTGAGACTCCATTTATATAGAAAAAATTATTACACGATGAAAATGTTACTAAATTTTATTAAAAACTCTTAACTTATGATATTTGGTTTGTAAATGTTTTTGATAATTATTTAACCATTTTATAGTTCTTCCACATTCACATTGAGTATCTTCATAATATAATCTATGAAGATTCTTCTTTACACAATCTTTACAATATGAGTCTTTCTTATCTCTACTATAGTGATCACTATTAAACTCTGAAATTTTTTTAGTTTCTTTACATTTAAGACATTCTTTATCTTCCAAAGTTAATTTTTCTATTTTATCATATAATTCTTTATGATATTCCCTTTCACAATCTTTGCAATTATAATGCATTCCATCTTTCCTATTTTTATCTTTATAAAATTCATTTAAATCTTTAAATTCTTTGCACTTTGTACATTTCTTTTGATGCGCCATTTATATATAGAAAATTTATATTACAGTTTTGACTTCTTCAATTCATATTCATAAAACTTTCCGGTTATTTCTTCATTATTTAAATCTTTTATACTATAAGTTACAGGATCTGTGTTATTAATTTGATAAATCACAAAGATTTCTCTTGACCAATTGTTCTTATATTTGTTCGAAAATGTTTGTTTTTTACTAACAATTCTTACATGATCATTGACTTTAAATTTAGTTTTCGTGTGAATTTCAGGTGGAACATACTTGAAAACGGTCTCTAATAACTCCTTTTCTGCATCCTTATCTACGTCTTTCGGTTTCATTTTGATTGTGCTGTGAACTGTATCGTTATAATTGTTTACGATTTTTTGAAGAATATCGATCCATTTAAAGTTTTTATTAATCTCAAAAATTACTTTCATTCTCTCATTTTGAGTTCTGTTATATCTCTCTACAATACTTGATTTCTCTTCGTTTTCAGTATGATAAATCTTAATGTTGTATTTCCTCAAAACATCGTTAAATTCTTTATTTTTAAACTCTAAACCCTTATCTGTATGAAGTAGGTTAGGAGGTTTGTGATTGATCCTTATGGCATCTTTTACTATATCTTCGAAAGCTTTTGAAATATCCTTGCCGTTTTTTCTTTTGATAGCTCTTGACCAAGCATATTTTGAGAAAGTATCAATAACATTTAACATATACTTAAATCCATCATTTTGATCTGAATAGTTAGACATTATAACTAAATCTGCTGCCCATAAATCGTCCATTCCTAATGTTATACTATAAGTTACAGGATCTGTGTTAAACTTTTTCTCTTTTTAAACTTTTTTCGTACTGGTGCATGAATTTCTCTAGCTTCAATCTCTATCTCATCTTTAGTCTTCAATTCTTGCTTAACAGGTTTTGGATTTGGATTCTTTATAAACTTACTCTTGTTTGTCTTACATTTTGAACATTTTGCAGCAATTCTATACAATCCATTTTGAGTTTGAACGATTTTTGAATCTATATTTTTCGTTTTCTTTTTACACTTGTGACAGTGAATTAAATCATCTTCCATTTACATATCAAAGTTTCCAAGTTTATTTAATTCGTCTAATATATCAGATTTTGCTTCATTTTTATAGCCATACGGTACTGTATCGATCTTATTTTCTAGGACAATTCTCTTATCATCTTTAGCGTTCAGTGCCAGCTTGTTTATGGTAACAGTGTACAACTCATGTTTATAACTTTTGATGACTGTCATCTCCCTAAATTCTTCTTTATCTTCGAACAAACATCTCTTCAAGTTTTCGATATTTATTGTTTTATTTACAACGCTTCTCTTAATTCCTTTACACCTAACTGGGTTTTTATCTAGATATTTGTACGAGTACATCTTAGACCTTAAACCACAAAATTCTTCTAAAACTTCGCTATTTAACTCATCTTTGAATTTCCCTATTACCTTCTTATTTTTAGTAGTGAAACATTCATGATCTTTTGGATAATCACTTGTATCAAAGTCATCTATATTTTCTTTAATAATTTTAAAAGGATCTCGTTTCAATTCTAGAAAATAACTGTCTGTATCCATGTAACACAGATTCAAATCTGGATCAAACTTCTTTAATTTGTTGTAATAAAACTCGTACATTAGCAATTTTGAGAGGTCGAGAACTGAAAATCCTATGTAAATCGGTTTGTTAAATTTAACCTTTTGTTTGTACATGTGACTCGCTATACAGTTGTCGTCAAAGATGTTAAAGCATTTGAAATTTGTTTTCTTAGCTTGTTTCATTGAAAATTCTTCATTTCCAAGCTTAATATCACATCTGTTTCTCACATTTTCCATAGATTTTCCAAAAACTGAGTTGTTCATCAGCTTATAAAAGTCCTTTTCAAAGTCGCTTGTAGCTTTGGTTCTCATGTTTGTGTTAAAATCAATGTATTCTTTCATAAAAGGCTTCTGATCGAATGCAATAACTCTATTCACATGTTTCAAAATCATACCTTGTTCCAAATAGAACTTCAAATTTCTCGAATGAACAACGTATTCAGTTTTATCCAGTAGAGTTGTGCAAAGTTTGTTTTTAAAATGTTCTGGAGCAAGAGGTAAATCCTTGTGATGTTCGTGTAAATTTGTTGGATATCCAAGATCGACTTCGAGAATATAGCCATAATCTTTGTCGCCAGTGAGTTCTAAAATTGTTTCTTGCCACTCTTCTTTTGTATACGTTTTAGGATCCATCCACTTGATATCACTAAACGGCAGTTTTTGCATAAGACCATACCCATAAAGGTTGTTTGCATCGAGATAGAGTAAATAGTTTTCGGGCTTTGTCTTATCAAAATCTTTTAAATATTTGTTATTTGCTTTCACATATCGTTTAATACACTGAGAAATGCCCCCGCGAATGCCTTTTTCAATCATCAAATACATATTATAATCGTTAATTAGCTGAAGCTCAATTTTCGTTAATTTTAACATTGCGTCCCATGCGAGACTGGGAGCTGTTAGATAGTGTGCCGGATCGAGTTTATAACAATTAAGGCAAATGTTTCTGAAATTTTCGAATATATCAGCAAGCAATAAAACATCTTGGATATTGTACAAATCAGAGTAATTTCCAAGATTTTTCTCTTTTAATTTGTTCCAAACATTTAAGTAGTGTTGAAAATCTTTCTCAGATATGCTCTCATCTGTCAAAAGTGAATAGAAATCTTGAATTCTCAATTCTTCTGTGTAATCAAGTTTTTCAATACTGTCGATAAATTCATAGGGAAATATTCCTTTTCCAGATAGAATTTTAAAAATCTCGTCGTCGTCATTTGGCTGTCTTTCTATTATCTCATTCAATATTCTTCCATCTTGTATAAAATGATTTGTATGTTTGAAGTCTTCTCTCTTTAGATTTTTAGCTAACTTTTCTATAGACGAGGCCATGAATCTGAACGTGTCTACAAACGAAAACTTGATGAATTTTCTTGGCTTATCACCTTCGAATTCATAGCCATATCCAGAATTTACAGAATAATTTATATATTTTTCATCGGTGTTTGCAATCAAATCAACATTTCCATATTGTTTAGCCAATTCTTTTATGTACAAATGAGTATCGTAATTTGACATATTGTGGCAGAAAACGGGAATATTCTGAGGAAATTTCAAATTTAGATTGCAACATGCATGAGCTGCGCCTCGAAACTTGCCGGTTAAATGACAATGATCTCTCACTTTATTATAACTCTTATCTTTCCAACTATCAGGAGTAAAACCATACTGAATTGACCCAACATCATAAGCAGACCATTCACAGATATGACAAACGTTTGAATTTTGATACGAAATTTCTTCTTCTTCTGTCAATTTCATAGGTTTCATGTTCTTAGAATTATATTTTTTCGCTATGTATTTCGATAATTTATTGAGTTCTTCAAACAATTTTGTCGGGACGTTTTTCAAATCTTCTTCATTTTTGGCACGATAACATATCGGTTTGTACATGCGATTGGTCACATTCGACACTAAATATAGAGTAAAACCATAAGGAATGTGCCTCTGAATCTTGGTTGTAGTCGATCTTTGTGGATTGTTTTTGCATGTCGGAATTTTTTCTAATATGCTCTCAAAGTCCATATAAATTACGTACGGATGGTTAAATTTCTTTTGATAATTAGTAAATTTAGTTGTTTGACCTGGAAATGGCATAATTGGCTTACAAACTTCATGATTTTTACAAATTTCTAAGTGATCTGTTAAATCTCCAGATTTGTAAAAATGGCTTAAACATCTTCTACACAAAAATTTTCTTTCTTTATGTTTAGACAACTGCGAAGAAACAAGCTTATTTAAATCGGTTATCAAAACATAATGAGATTTATCATCTTGTTTAACATACAATAAATCAATGTTTGTTTCAGCGTCATATTTTTCAGAAATTTGTAACGGAACAATGTTAATATTTTCATCAAAACTGTAGACATTGATAGACATTGTTGGATACTTATACTTGGAATTGTAGCTTCGTTTTTCAAATATTTGTATATCTTTCAGAGACATTGGATACTCAAAACCTGAAAATATTTCGTCATTCACAAATTTTTCGTATTGCTTTACACGTTCACAGTCTCTTTCTGGTTTTTCAATAGCACATCTTATTGAGTAAATAAAGCAAAAATCATCTCTATTTTTTATATTTATACAAGCTTTTTTATCTTTGATATTCTTTGGTTTCTTTGAATTGTAGCTTCGTTTTTCAAATATTTGTATATCTTTCAGAGACATTGGATACTCAAAACCTGAAAATATTTCGTCATTCACAAATTTTTCGTATTGCTTTACACGTTCACAGTCTCTTTCTGGTTTTTCAATAGCACATCTTATTGAGTAAATAAAGCAAAAATCATCTCTATTTTTTATATTTATACAAGCTTTTTTATCTTTGATATTCTTTGGTAAATCGATGTATGATCCTGCATTCATCATTTCGTGTTTGTTAAGGCTCAAAACTAGTTGTTTACAACTTTTAAATGTCCATCCGGAACCTTTATTTGGATTATTCGTTTGTTCTCGATGTGTTAATTTATTAAATTGCTTAGTAATAAAGTCGTTTACGTCAAAGATTTCGTCTGCTTTGATAGTAAAATACATTAGACATGTTTGCGGTTCACCATTCACTAAAGTTCGTTCGTATTCACATTCCAAAGAGAGATAGCCCTTCATATTTTTAACATTTTCTTGAAATTTCTCGATTAAACTTTTAATTTCTGACCGCATAATTGAAAGATATTTGTAAATTGACATGGAATTGTCGTTCAAGTTTGTTAAAATGTATTGCTTGAAAAGACCGTGTATTGAGGATAAAACTTCTACATCAATGATATTTTCGGATTTTACTTTAAGAGTTTTATCAATTTCTTCGATCATTTCAGACTTGGTTTTATCGTTAGTACCGATAGCCAACTTTTCAGCTATTGAATGAAGTTTTTCATCATTAAATAGGTCGAGATTTTTCTTTTCAACTTTGAAATTTCTCTTTAATTCACGTAATTTCTCAATATTAAACATGTTTTCGTGATCGGCAATTTTATTTTCTCTAGCCCATTGTCTTAAATAATTTAGTTCATTATCGTAAATTTGCTTGTTTTTTTCGTGACTTTTAGAATTATAATGGCGATCATAGTTTTTTCTTAAAATTTCTTTTTTGCAGAACGGACATGATATTTTTTCGCGCTCCATTTAGATAGAAAAATTTATTTAACTAAATGGTGCTTGTAAACCAACGATTGCGCCTCTCACGGCGTGATATCACTACGGATATGACGCAGGCGAAGCGATTATCGTGATGGTCGGTCTGTAGTAGCACACCTCGACTGTCATTGAAGATTTTTCCTTTATTCGTAGCAGATTTGACAACATTTTACAAAGCACAGCTTAAGAAAGTAGAAGCAAACAGCTGTAGATTTGGTTAATTTTTCATTCCACAGAGTAGATAGTAATGTACCGATCGCTTTTGGAGACGAACGACTGTAGATTCGGTAAATTTTTCATTGAGATTTGCTGTGTTATTTCTCAGCTTCCTTTATGGTACATTGAACAGTATTTTACATTGCTTTTCGGTCGGCTCCGAAAGTGCGCCAGGAACCCCATATTATTATCTACTTATATATATATATATATATATATATATATATATATATATATATATATATATATTTAAACTAAATAATTTGAAGTGTTTCTCATTAAATGTAATGTTAATCTACGGCCAATAACTTCCAAAGGTAAGTTGGAGAAATTGATTTTGTAATGGGTACTGTAAAGATGAAATTGCTTTCAGATTAAAACGTATAAATACCAGAGTTTTAAATAACCACAGAGTAACCACTAGAGTTACAATAACAGGAACCACATTTTCATTTAGCTGGTTTATTTTGTAGTTTAGGCATATAGCTGGATGGACATATAGGCTTAAATGGCTATAGCCAATTTCAGCAAATTTCAGGGAGCGAAAACATTTTACAGAGAAATGTATATCATGTTTGTGGAATAGTTGATTTTAGTAAATTATGGAATGATATTAATAAT
Source organism: Homalodisca vitripennis (assembly GCF_021130785.1). NCBI lineage: Eukaryota > Metazoa > Arthropoda > Insecta > Hemiptera > Cicadellidae > Homalodisca > Homalodisca vitripennis. The sequence goes on from NW_025777914.1 coordinate 58,712, forward strand.
CTATAGACAAATTTTGAATCTACAAAAATTACTAACAAAATTATCTTAAATTTAGTCCAAATAGAGGGGTGTTGGGGCTTGTAACAACCACAGTGGTAAAAACATTCGGGGCAAATTTCAACTTGAATGTGTTAAGCTGAAATCATATTCGTTGTCGACGCAAGCTCTTAGTTCAATTTCGTGTTTATTTGATTTTATATTTTATCTACAGCAGGTATTTAAGTCAGGTAGTTGTCATTGATTTTGTCATATTTCTATAATTATGTTTTTGGTTAAGTAATTATTAATTTATTTACTACAAATTAAGGACTCCACATTATAATATCTTGCTTTTGTCCTATTAATTTGAATATATTCCAATATCACAAAAAGATAACTGGATATGGTTATAATTTATATTTATGGCATTTTATGTATACTGAATTAGCTTTAGACTTTGAAAATTATATAATGTGTTTTTTATTCAAATTAGTTTTATTAAAGCTTAGTTTAAATGGGTAGATTTATCGTATTTGAATTTATTTGTTAATTTCATTTGCTTGAGTGTTGTTTTCTTTTGTTTTTCTAAGAAAGTTGGAGCCTCTACACAGGCAGTTCCTTGCCTTTTGAGGTCCTATTTTGTTTTCTTGAATTTTGTTTATTGATGTACCCTAGCTGTATTAAAATAAAAAAAGACATGTTTATATTTCTTTAATAAAAAGTAACATTGTTTTATTTTTATTCTCATGTCAATTGTGTCTACAACTAAGGAGCAATGTTTGTGTTTGTGCTTAAGGTATAAATGATGTTTATATAATTTTACTATTGTACATATTTTCAAGAAAATAAATAATTTTTCTATTCTATTCTAGATTATGACATTTTATTCGTTGTGCACCATCTCACATTTTGTAAAGTATCTTTGGAGTTATAAAGAAAGTTCAATATTAATATAATTAATTCGATATAATTTCTATGTTTTGCAGATATGTTCGGATATAAAACGACTCATTAATTCGGATATAAAACGACTCATTAATTCGGATATAAAACGACTCATTAATTCGTAAGATAATAGAAATCATAACCGTTCCGAACTGAGGTCGCTATGAGCCGCATGTACAGGGTTTGTCAGGAATGTTCGGGATTTATCGGTACTGCTCGGCTCTGCCCCCACTCTTTCTCTCCGCCTGTCACGATCACCCCATTGAACACAAACGGGAGGAGCTCGTCGATCCCCACCACTCCCTTTTAGGTGGTGTGATATTAGGTGCTATAAAACTCCAGCACGATCTTTAGGTGCCGTGCGACTCTCGGGCATTTTCTTAGGTGCTGTGAGATTAGGTACTATAATATTAGGTGCTATGAGAATCGGTGCTATTAGACGGTTAAATTTTAGGTGCTGTGAGATTAGGTGCTATTATATTAGGTGCTGTAAACCCCCACGATCCAAAAGTAATGCTACAAATTTGGTTTTTGTTAACTGAGAAATTTTTACATTGTATATTGTTATACTTTCCATTAGTTTATTCCTATTTTGTTTTGTGCAGAAAAAAATTAGTTTTGTTAAAGTTCGGTAATTAATTTGTACTAACACTAGTCGACTGTCTTGTTTAAGGTTCTCCCTTTTTTGTCGCAAATTTTATGTTTACAACAAATCGGAGCTAATTAATAAAGACGCTTCATGAATTTGAGGTCACTAGAAGAAACCTGAGAATCCAGGATTGCCAAGACCAAAATAAAACTGGCCAGGGTAAAGGAATATCAGATTGATAGTCTTGTACAGTTTTTTATCCCTTAACTCAAACACATCATCTTTCAACCATGTTTCATAAATTCAAAATTTTAAATCCGTATGGCAAAAATAATATAAAATTGTAAAAGATGGTGTAACTGATTGTTAAAGCAACGAAAATATCGACCATCCAGAGTTAATACTGTTTGAGACAACTGACCTTAATTTTAAAAAAATGTAACATTTATTATACTGCTGTCCATAAGAGTAGTCAACAAATATGACATTGTTTCTAATAGTTCGATTATACTGACCTGTTGTGACTGATACTCAAGGGTGATATATTGTTACGATGTCGGGAGTACTGCATACAATCTCTCTCTCACTCACTCCTCGTTGCTTTGTTTGGGGAATAACACTTTTCGTCAGCTTTTCTCATGAGGGCTTTGGACCTCCAACGGCAGCCTTAAAAATGTGTTTGTCTATCCTTCTTCACGAAGGAGCGTCATAGCCATTAACCTAATAAAAGCACACGATTAGTAAAATATTAATAACATAACAGCATAACATAACGTTGTGGAAAAACCCCAAACTTGGTCAAAATATGTACAAATAGTTACATTTGCCTACAACAAGTATGTAAACATTTCAACAGGCTACATACCGCACTACCTCATGTTTGGTTACGAAGCTAACTTACCATCTGATTGTATATATTTACAAGTTAATCCCGAAAAAATGGTGTTAGAAAATATATAAATTTTAGAGCAAATACGCAAAGATATGCCGACAATCATGAAAAAAGCCCAGGAAGCGCAAAAGAAATACTTTGACCGTGACAAAACTCATTTGGATTTAAACCCCGGCGATGAAGTCTTGGTCCATTTCCCGAAAGACCACACAAAAAATATAGTAAATTTCAAACACCATTTAGAGGGCCTTTCGTTGTCAAGAAAAAAATTAACGAAGTGTGGTAAAGTAGAAATTTACCACAGGGGAAGGTTAACAGAACAACCAATACATGTTGCTAGAATGAAATGATTCTATAAGAGAATATAAAACAATTATGAAGGGACTTGAGCAATAATAAAATATTCAAGAATAAAATATACAATATTTCTCATGTACATCACTGTGCACTCACTGCCTTGTAGTAAAATTTGAAGAGAGTGAAAAGTATCTTCGCAATACTTTCATAATATATGAGGGTAAAAAGCTACTACATAGTCACGCAAGAATCGCTTTAAGGAATAGATATTATACTCCAGGAGTTGAGAGACCGGTTAACTTGATTACGGTTTGAATGATTCATTATAACGTTATATAACCTTGAGAGCCACTGAAGTAAGTCTAACAGAAATAAAAATGTGTATTAAAATCTCGATGTTTTGTCGGAAAACGATAGAGAATAAAGACATAAAAGATTTACAAAATTAAAACACCTGACTGTGTATTTAATGTAAAGTTTAGTGTAATTTAATGGTTAAGTGATAGGTTACACCTACCAAAGATATTGGTATAGATTATCCCAAAACACAGGACACTAACACAGCACACACGACACGAGCAGAGCCTGTAGCCCACGGCAACCGTACTTAGACTGGCTAGTAAGACTTGACCGTGACTCTGGCATGTCTCCTAGGCAGATAAGTTTTCTGCTAACTCAACTAACTTCCCACGCTATACTACACCGACTGTGTTGTGACTATGACTAGGGGCCATTTCCTTGTACCAGCGGTCTGGGTCGCCAAGGGCCCTGGTGGTTCAGACAGCTTAGTATGCAAGTAATTTTTCCCACATACTCGTTTACTACAATAACATAGCGTACTCTAACTTGACACAACGTACATATTAGACTTACCTAAGGGATCTGTGTATACAGTATATATAGCCTAGTAATAAGGAAGATAAATTTTGATAAAGTGTACTACATATATCATATTTATTTAAGTTAGTAGATAACAATGTAAACCTAATATACCCTACAAGGACTCAATTTTCCTGAGATGCATCTCAAAGAAAGAGACATAGATGTTCTATATTATATAATCCTATGAAAAACAAATATTTCAATATATGACATGTAAATGACTTAAATGACATGTTTAAATATTAAATATCTAATATACCGTTGAAGGAAAGTAACATATATCTAAATAGCATGTATTATCACGGCAATATTGCTCATAAACAAACTATACAGCCTTCATTTGGCAACATATATTATGATCATAATAATGACTATGGACAATAAGCACAAAGAAGGGACATTACATATTCCTCAGAAACAAAAGTGCGTAGTATCGTTTTGTAATATAATAAAATTAACATAATATCGAACCTTATTTAAGAACACTAGAGATTAAGATGCTTAGTAAATATTATTACATAGAGCTTGGGAAATACGACACACCATCGAGAGGTCATTAAAATATTTCTGTAAATAAAAACCTTAGGCATAAATATGTATTAATTATAAAATATTAACCTAAAATGTATATGTAACTTGTAGATATTAAGTTTTAGAATTCTGACACCAAAAAGCCAACTACAACCTGAGAAACCAGTCTACAAGACACCAATCTGCAAGACACCAGTCTACAGCACTCTAACCGTCCCGACCACCCACGAGACAGATGAAGTCCTTACAGCACTTCCTACTACTACTACTGACAGAACTTCCCATGCCTCCTTTGACCACCTTTGCCAGCACATCAACCCACAACACAGGAGAACCCAATAAGCCTCTAGTACAAATCTTCACAGAAGCATACTTAACTCCAATGCCTCAGACACTACCTTGTACCAGTTCCATCCCTATATTATACAAAATTCCTTTCAACACACAGCAAAATTTACCTGAAAACGAACCCTCTCCAAATTCTGCCCTAAAAAACCTCAACAACTCCCAAACCTATTGCAAGACACAGAACAACCTTTCCACATTACAAACCCTCATACATCAACGAATGGTAGCAGAACACCTCCCGTTCATCCAAAGACAGCAACCAGATAGAAACAGAAGATCGCTCACGTTCGTCGGAGATTTCCTCGAATGGTGTTGTGACATTGCGACAGAACACCTAATACATGACTTGGCAGACAACAAGGAAGATGTCTACACAGCATTCTCAACACAACAACACTACCTACTCTCCGAGCTACCTGCGCATTCACCTGCTTCGTTCACAATCTACAAAAAAAACACCACTTCCAGACGACGACAACAACATAGTAAACAACACGGAACTCACTTTGTACATTATATTAGCCTGGACTTCTATATTAACACTACTTCTTTTTATAGCCCTCTACTTCATCCACATTAGCAACATCAAAATAAAATTCCTGAAGCCTACAGTACACCAACGTACCCAATGGATAACCTAAATTAGACAATAAGTACGATTCGTAGGTAGAATCGTCATTAAGCCAGGGGAATGTAAGACATACGTGGCTTAATGGATACGACTGACATATTGCTGTATTATAATTCGTTAAGTATCTTTGAGAGGTAAGTTGGTAAGAAGGGAATATTATGAAAATCAGTAAAATAAAATTCATGTACAGATAGTTGCTGGAAAGGAAGTCTTGTATTACAATTCGAGACAAACATCCTCCGGATGTAAGTGGATACGCACATCCGCCCAGACGCCGATGGTGAACAAACAGGACATGCTTGCATAAGCAGCGGAAATGCTTATATAAAAAAACCGTGCGACGATGTAAGGGGCAGCCATGCTGATATGAAAAATTGTTACTCACCAAAATTATGATGGAGAGATTTGGCATAGGCGTGGCCATTGGAGAGCTGGCGGGAGAATAACATCAAAAACTGAAGAACAAGGAAGAGAAGGGGCGGTCGAGGACGGGAAGTCGAAAAGCGAGGTTCGGGAGTGTTAGTGTTGGTGTTCGTGTGCGGAAAAATATCTCTAGGCGTAATAAGTGTGAAGTGGAATAAAATGTAAGTAATTTTAGGAACTTAGTATATATCAGGGTTCATTAATCATTTACAATTCCATATCTATTTAAATGTTCACAATTTCGAAAATGTAAATTCATGTAAATGTTTAGCTATTTTAAAAGAAAGTTTCTCACGTTAGTCCATGAACTCATAATTATTGCAACACTACAAAATTACTAGTAAATGTTATAATTAATTAAATTAAAAATAAATTGTAATGAATAATTTAATATTAAATATGTCTTCAAAGTATTAAGGTATTAAAATTTGTGCTTAATATGTCGGTTGACGCAATCAATTGTTAATTAAAATTTTTTATCAATTTAATGAGATGTTGTCACAAATAAAATATGTGTTGGTCCATTTGAGGGTATTGTACTGCCAATCTAACCTATTATTAAATCCTCTCACAGCAACCCTTGCTCATAATAAACTAAACCAAACTTAAAAACCTTACAAAATAAATTATGACTTCGTAACAATATAAAAAAAATTAAAACCCGGCTAGGTATGGTTTTGGTGAACACACTTTACTTTTTTATTTCTTGATATTAGCTATATATCATTTTATCTAATTATACCACCGATAAACACATTGTACACAACATCTTACTGTAAACATAACATGCGAATATAAACCATAAGAACAATTGTTTTGACATCTTTATATGATGGCATTGTTTATACATGAGTAATCAAGAACGTTCAACTATTTTATTTTGAACTATTTGAATTTAAGATATCTTTTTAAGCTACTTCAGATATATTACGCCTTTCATTTCAAATCTTTTACAATTAATTTTGTAAAGAATCATGTTTACTTAGAAATAAATTATGACTTGCTATCAATATAGAACAAATTTTTAATATCGACTCCTTGTTTCAAGAGGAGTTCCCTTTTACTTGTTTCCGGTCAACGTCTACCGGGGCAGCCGACGCCGTGAGGGGAAGAGTTGGGTTCAGCCAGGGAATCCACATGTGGGCAATTCACTGGCCTGCTCATATCCGTGGCTATCACCCTATGGTGGGTGTGGCTTCGAAAGATGCGGATCTACACGGCAACGGTATCAATGTAAGTTCTTCATGTCTACAGCACAGATTATGTGACTAAATTTAATTTTTAAATAGTTCTTAATTGTTTAATTGCATAAACTCATGTTATATTACCTATGCATACTTTTCCTTCACTTTTTCCAAGTGAAGAAATTAAATTAAATATTGTCAGTGCATATTTCCTGGGTTTTTTATCAGAATTACTACTCTTTTCATATCCTTTGAATGTTGAGTTAAACCTCATTGTTTGTTTCAGTCTATCGTGGGGAGTGACGACCAGTCCTGGGGATGGAACCTGAGCACCCTGAGACTACGTCACGACTGCAGCATGGACAGTGCCGACTATCCTGTTGTAGCACCTTTTGATGATTTTGAAGTGCCGGACAGTTTTGGTGGTAAGACCTTTAACCTGCTGTTAATTTAAAAAATTATAAACATATATTCATGGTACTTTTGTCCATAATATTTCATATCTCAAGCACAATTCTAATAAGTTTGTGAATGTCTTAGTTGTACTGGACATGTATAAGGGAACACTGGGTTTCCTCATCCGAGTTGGCGACAGAAGATATTACCTTGGAGATGCCTTCACCGGGCTGCGTGGGAAGGTGCTATTTCCCATCATCAGCACCAGCTCAGTGCCCTGCCAGGTCACCATCACTTACAACGGCGGCTTGGATTGTAAGTAAACCTTTTATTATTTATTTTCATAGGAGTTTTTCCCTCTCTCCTAAAAATTGCAAAAGTGCATCCAATTTTCAAGAAAGAAAACCCCTGTTCATTAAATAACTATCGGCCAGTCTCAATTTTGCCTGTACTGAGCAAAATATTTGAAAAAACTCTTTCTAACGAGAATGCTTTATTTCTTAAACAAAAACAACCAGCTTTCTGAACACCAATTTGGATTCAGGAAAAATAAATCGACGATAGACGCAGTGGTGAGTCTGGTTGATATGGTTGTAGAGGGTCTAGAACGTCAGGATCACACATTAAGTGTGTTCCTGGACCTTTCTAAAGCATTCGACTGCGTTGACCATGAAATACTGCTTGACACATTACATTCTCATGGCATCCGAGGTGTGCCGCTCTTATGGCTTAAATCATTTTTAAGTCAGAGAAGTCAAGTGGTTCAGATCTCAAACCAATTTTCTAAAACCAATTCAACTGAGTTATGGAGTCCCTCAGGGCTCTATACTCAGTCCAATCCTTTTCCTGATATACGTCAACGACGTACATTCATCGCTGCTGCATGGTAAAATTGTGCAGTATGCTGATGACACGACTCTCTGTTTCAGAGATAACACACAAGAAGGTTTGGAGCTACAATCCTTTGTAGATATCAACAATTGTGTGCAATATTTCAATAACCTCAACCTTCAAACGAATTCTTCGAAATCCAACGTGTTGAATTTCACACTGCGTCCAATGGACTCCCAATGTGGGTCAGCCGTCATGTTGGCAGATTCCTTATTGGAAGAAGTCTACTCCTCAAAATTCCTTGGAATACTCCTCGACCGAGGGTTGACATGGAATAATCACATTGACCATGTGTGCGCCAAACTGTCCTCAGGAATATATGTTTTGAGGTCCTTGGCCCGGTACTGCCCCAGTCAGGTATTGATTGCGGCATATTATGGGCTAATTCACTCTCACCTTTCCTATGGAGTGGTGTTGTGGGGGGCCTGTACAGGCAATAATTTCCTGAGGGTGTTCAAATTGCAAAAAAAAGCTATTCGTATCATCGCAAAGTTGAATTTCAGAGAGTCGTGCAGGACAGCATTCAAAACTTTGCAACTGTTGACTTTGCCCAGTCTCTACATTTTAGAAAACATCTTGGTTCTGTTTGTCTAAATGTGCCCTAACCAGGGGACGTGACATACACGGGTATGAGACTAGAGGCAGAGATAACTACCGTACTGGAAGACATAGAACGGTGGTTTATGAGCACTTACCTTCGCAGGCAGGTGTTCATTTCATCAACAGTTTGCCAAATTTTATTACAAACGCCCAAACGCCCAAGGCGTCAAAAGCTCGTCTTAAGCGCTTCCTGGTGTCATATGCATTCTACAGCGTTGACGAGTTTCTGGCGTTTAACTGGGAGACCGCCCAATTCGATGACTGACTCCAGCGCTGAAAGTGGGTTGAGATTGGCGATGGATGAATGAGACTGGAATGCATGAACATTATGTAAGTTTGGACGTGGTGGTAATGTGGTATGCGAGTTTTAAATTTATAATTAATTCTGACGTTTGCCATACAATGTGTAATTGTGACGAGCAATAAAAGATTTGATTTGATTTGATTTGATTTGATTTGATTCATGTTTCACAATATAAATTTAAAATATATGTAATATTCATTAGGTCTCTGAGAGATGTTTGGCTGAGGTGAATTTCAAAACTATGTGTTATTACATATCTAACGAAACGTGTTTGGTGTTTCAGCGGAACCCCGCTCCTTGATGGAGATTTGCAAGAAGTTCATCATGCAGGCTGTTGAAGATGACGATATTGACAAGATAGAAGAGCTGGTCTTGCCTCAAACAGTTATTAAGTATTTATTAGACGAGGACTAATGTAAGCTAAGTCCTTTTTCAGACTTGGTCGTGGTAGAATAATTAGGTAGCGCAGTAGTTGATAATTTTTGGACGTATTTAGTAAAACGCAATTTAAATTTTCTATTCTACTTTTTAATTTTAAATAAATGTTATTGATAAATAGAATTATTTTGCAATAATACCAATAGCATGTTTATATAAATACTTCGTCATACTTATAGTTTATTATGGTGGTGGATATTAATATACCTACACTTTTATATAAACATTTTATTTATCTTGCATGTTAGTTTAGATAGTTTGTTTTAGTTTGATTATTATTTGTATCTGTTAATAATATCTAACTAATGTCTTTTAGGTTAATGGCTATGACGCTCCTTCATTGAGAAGGATAGCCAAAACACATTTTTAAGGCTGCCGTTGGAGATCCAAAGCCCCCATGAGAAAAGCCGATGGGAAGTGTGACTCTGCAAACACTGCAGCGAGAGAGTGGTGGAGTATGTGGTACTCCCGACATCGTAGCAATACATCTGCCATTCTTGAACACAATGTGACGACATGTTAGTATAATATACTGACCATACATTAAGACTTCATATAATATACTGACCATTTTTCTTTATATTGAGAAGAATGTAATGTTGACTACACTTTGTTATGGAGAACAGCAAGACTATCTGGTAAAATGTAAAATCTTTCAAATTAATGAAAGTTTTCTAAAACAGAATAAATCTTACTCGTTCAAAATTTTCGCTGCTTTAACAATCGGCTACATGCAAAATAAATTGTATATGGTTTTTTCAATAAGGCTTTGATAAAGCTCACGGAAATACAAATACGTGGATTGTAGAAATATATGCAATAAATTTTGTTTGTTAAAATATTAAGCATCAAAAAATCTTAGCAAATCTTGATTTATAATATATATTTATATATGTTTAGTAACACAGAGTTTTATTGTGATTATGTTATATATTTTTTTGAAATTTAAAAGTACTCTATGGTAGAAAAATAGACGATAGTACTAAACGTCATGTAGAATAGTGTCCCTGGAAATTGTGTCTAAACAATAATAATGCGGCACATGCACTATAACTTGAAACGTGGATTAATCTTATTATAACCTTTATTATTATATTCAACTCTCACATTTGTTTCTTTAGAATGTATTTGTTGGGGTAATCAGATGATAAGTTGATGTCAGCAAGATGAGGAAAGCAGGTGAAACATAAGCAGGAGTATACATTAAGAATTATTTAATATCCATTAAAACAATATAAAACAAATCATCTAATATTTTCAATTAATTCAAAAGTGTTTTGTCGCGGCTTTTCCTTACGTCTATCAACTCACAGTACGTCGCGTAATGATCAGGAACACGATGTGATGGCCAGGAGCAGGACCAGGACTTACAAGGATGAGTTACCTTTATTATTTAGGAGTCATGTTCTCCTCTCACTATATCTTGTTGCCCAAAGCGGTTTACATCAAGTCTTAGTATATTAAATACGGCACAAAACACTGGAGCATTAAAAACATCAAACAAAATTTTAAGGATATGTTAGTTTTCTTGAGTTAGTTAAATTTCTTGTTTTTCTTAGCTTATTATAGTTAACTTAATCTACTGGTACGTTTTGCACAGAAACAGGCTAATTTGTGTTTTGTGTTGCTTTTTGTCGTCTCTGCACCCAAAGCGTATAGGGAGAATTAGTATACAATCATTTTCGACTGCATATTCTCCTAGTTCTTCCTTGAGTGGTGCTCTCACGTAGCTTATAAAGAATATATACCTGTCTATTAGAATTATTCTCTAACTTGTGTCTTTCAGCAATCTTTTTGACAATTAGAGCAGGATCAATATTAATAATGAGTTACAATTACTGTAACCTAGTTCGCAAAGGTCTAGAACGGTAGCTAGCTTATGTTTATTTGTAATAATTTAAATTACAGTGCCAAACTGTTCTCCACCAAATATATGGTCTATAAGTTTTAGTTACAGAAATTTACAACAAAGCTCTCTTCTATAATACAAGCGATAAGGAATAGTGAATCAAGTGATGCAGTAATAGAAATGCTTTCTTATATTCCAAAGTTTATTACATAAACTTTTGGCAGATTTTCTTGATTGTGGCAACAAGGTAAACTCTACATCGTAGTTGGAATTATAATTAACTTAAACCAGAACTGCTCATACACAGGCAAATCTTCCGACGAGACGTGCGAAGCCGTCGGAAACTGCTAGTAGTTGATAAAAGATATAAAGCCGTTTATGATAACCATTTCTCTATATTGTTTTGGGCTGATTTTAATCCTCTCTGTACCGAAAGCGTGCAGGGAGAATCTGTGTCTAAAGATATTCGAAGGAGGAAAACATCATACTTTACTTTTATAATTGTCTTTACTTAGGTGATAAAAATATAAAGCTGTTTACGAGAAGCATTTATCAAACTTTTATTCTAAATAAATCTTTCTATCGGGTTGTAGCAGTCTAAATATCTGTAAGTAATTGAAAATAGAATATGCTAACTGAATGAATTGGCGGTCTTACGAATTTTGGTTAAAGTGTTAAAAATTTACAATTTCAGATAGACTAATAAAGAGTTTTACAAGAAAATATAGTCTATAATTTTGTACTCATTCAGTTAGTTACTAAAACGTACTCTAGAGCTCTCTTGTGTTGTAGAAAAGATAAAATTGTTTCAGGCAATCTACTGAAACGTATTAATACATCAGTACTTGCATGTTTTACCATTAAGTGTTTTTTTTTAGATTTAAAATCTTATTTTGTATATTCACTTCGCGCTTTTCTTGTGTCACGGTGATTAACAAATGACTTTGTACTCTTTTGGAGTACAAATACATGAAAGGTGTCTGTTTTTGGCTGTTTTAATTGTCTCTTCAATCAAAAGCGCACAGAACGAATAGGTTTATAATGTAAGTCTCAAGTATTTGACACATCAGTTAAATTTGGATTTGTTCATTCATATTTCATAAAAACTATAACAATTAAGGGAACAATTTTCTAAATGATGTTTTACAAAACATGATTTTACAATTTTGCAGTAAGATGGCAATGGGTTAAAATTAATTTATGCTATATATATAACTAATACTAAACTAAATAATAACTAAACTATATCTAATACTGAATTCATTTTTCAAACTGTTGCAAACAGTTTAAAAGATAATTATGGTCTATAGATTTCAAATTATTTAATTATATTTTGAATAAAACACCAGATATCTCTTCCCTAGTACAGAGATACCAAATAATGAATTTAATTGGTACATTAATAGGCTCGTCTTATCTAATTCTAGTGTTACCTTTAAATATTTAATTTTTCACTTTTGCTTTCTGTGACTCAATAGCCTGTCTGTAATAATGACTTTCTTTAAAGTAAATACGCTTCATTAAAATGCGATTGAGAGTATTTTTGGTTGGTATTAAGGAACAATATGTTTTTTTAAGTTATTGTAATTGAATAGTAACTAAAACTTTTTCAAACTAAGTATTTAAAAATTAACTAATGGCAATTTTATACAAAATGTTTCAAAACTTGTAGAAATCTTGAACCAACATTTTAAATCTGAACTGAACTGATTGAGTGTGGATAACTCCGACGTATTGTTTCCTACTTTTTAATTATGTGGACACAAAACTCCAATTGTAAATAAATTGGCCAAAGTAATTCCAAACGGGAAGACGCTTGCAAGGGGGAACAGGAGTGGAGGGGGAACCTTTCGATACTCAGTAATCACGCGTGTGCCAAAGAAGAAGGTTGCTTGCCGCTGTGTTCTGTGAATAAATACTCCAACTGAAAGTAAAGTTTTACTAGATACGTAAGAATATTAACTTTAAACATTAATTTTAACTGCTACCTGTTTGTCGTAGATTCTACTTTAGTGTAATGGCGTCGTTTGGGTCAAGTTAATACGGTTCTTTTGGGTCAAGTTAAGGCGGTGTATAAACTTAACCCACAAGTAATTTTTTTATGTGGTATTTTTGTTTTTAGAAATGCGTGGGAATTACAAGAAGAAAACTGAAAGGGGCGAAACACCTATACATATATTTGAGAGGGTATATACAGAAATTAAGAATGGCCAGATGTCTATCAGTGAAGTGGCAAAAACATTTGTTATAGACAAGATGACGCTTTACAAGTATAAAGTTAAAAAGGAAAAGCATCTTGAAACACCAGAAGCAGTTAGGGACGTAAAAATGGGATATGCCCAACATCGACAAATATTAAATGATGATTTAGAAAATGATCTAAGGAACTATATTTTAACAAGTGCTAAAACTTACTATGGATTAACTCCTAAAAATCTTCGGGAACCGCCCTATGAATTGGCACAAGCGAATCAAATAAAAGTGAGATACCTGGATAAATGTCAAAATGGCAACTTCAGAATGGTTTTATAAGTTTTTAAGAAGACATCCCAATCTTTCTTTGAGAGAGCCAGAAGCGACAAGCCTTAGTCGGGCAGCTAGTATTAATCGGCACAACGTTTGACGTTTTTTTGAAAAATTGAGACATGTTTATGAAAAACATAAGTTTCAAAGCAAAGATGAGTGGAATGAGGACGAAACCGGGGTGCAGACTGTTCAGCGGCCAATCAAAATTATAGCTGAGAAAGGAGTCCGGCAAGTTGCAAAAGCCACTTCTGCTAAGCAAGGGCAAACAGTTACAATTTCAACAGCTGTCAGTGCTATTGGCAACGTTATTCTCCCACTCTTAATTTCCCTAGAGTGTTCTTTAAAGACCATTTCATAAAAGGAGTATATTGGTGTTGGAGTATATACACCAGGGTGTACTGGTACTGCACATCCATCTGGTTGGATGACTGGGTCATCGTTTCTAACTTTTATTAGACACTTTCACAACCACGTTAAGTCCTCACCCGAATATCCCTGCCTTTTGTTGCTTGATAATCACGATTCAAATTTGTCAATTCAGGTGTTAAATTTCTGTAAAGACAATAGAGTTGTTTTGCTGTCTTTCCCTCCCCACACCTCTTACCACCTCCAGCCCCTTGATGTGTCTGTGTATGGACTTTTCAAGAAATACTACTCTACAGCTGTAGACAACTGGCTAATTAGCAACCCTGGAAAAACAGTAACAATTTATGACATTCCTAATTTTGTAAATAGTGCCTTTGCAAATGCCATGACACCAAATAATATTGTGGCAGGATTCCAAGCTTCAGGGATCATGCCGTATAACTCGGATATTTTTAAGGACGAAGATTTTTTGACAAGCTTTGTAACTGATCGTCAGCTTTCTACAACACAAGAAGACCAACAACCTTCTACACACCCGTAGACGACCAACAACCTTCTACATCCAAAGAAGTTCATCAGTCTTCTACATCCTCAGAAGTCAATCCGCCTCCTACATCAGGAAGTGTACAACATCCTTCTACATCGGTATTAGCTGACATCACTGAAAATGAGTCATCAGTTGGCATTGCTGGCCTTGGAGCTATCTCTCCCATTGTTACACCAGAACAAATTCGCCCTCTACCAAAAGTAGTAGAACGCAAAACAAGCGGTAAAGGCAAGCAACCCTTAGGGTCCTGCATTCTTACAAATACCCCTATAAAAATAAGATAGAGCAAGATACAAAGGAGAGAGAGAGGAAGAAGTCCATTAAAACAGAAAAAGGCAAATTAAAACTAATGACGTTATTTGGTGATGAACAGAACAAACAGGTCGAGAAACCAAGGAAACAAAATAAAAAAAGTGTGAAGCCTAAAAAAACATGAATCAGTCTCTTATGAAGAAGACTCTTTTTATTTAGTATGCCTTAAAACGTATTCTTCATCCAAACCGGGTCAAGATAGGATCCAATGTGTTTTCTGCAAGAAGTGGGCACACATAGCTTGTGCAGAGGACAGCCCTTTTTACACTTGTGTTAACTGCCAATCAGACCCATGTTTCTCTTCAGAACCGGAATGACTTGCCGAACTAAGGGCATGTGACACTAAATGGTGTTTAAAAAATGTTAATTTTGGTGAAACTGAGAAATTTATTAGAACAATTTAAAATCCATTATATTCGTTTTTAAAATTTTCTTTAGAATATTAAATTTTGGTATTGATATGTTTGTTTAAAACAATAAAAACCTTTCAAAATAGGCCTACATGTTTTGGTTACTATTATCCTGAATTCTGGCACCGTCTCAACTTGACCTATAGCGGTACCAACTTGACCCAGACTGGGTTAAATTGATACATCTGGCAAAGTTTACCAAATATTTTTTAGACGCCACAAATGTATTTTTATATACGGTAACTTTGAAATGTTCCTATTGATAGCCAAACACTTATAGTAGGTACCTTATTACGTTGCATTTGTTTCAATACACTTATAGAGGAAAAATACAAAAACCAGAAAGTAAAAAGTTTATCAACTATACCCAGTCTCCCCTATACTTTACTTTTAAGTTATAATCTTAATTAATTTATTATACAACCTTAGAATAAATAATTTTCTGTCTCAAATGTTTATCTGTTAAAAATTCATATATAATTATGAATAAGTTTTATAGAACTTTAAAGTTAAGTGCATTGCTGACTATTTACATTAAACACAAAAAAAGGAAACTTTGTATAATCGATGTGGGATTCGTAGAAGCTTTAAATGTAATTTCATGAAGTGACACTGGAAACAGTTTCTAACAATATTAAAAATATAAGAATTTTTATTATAACATTTAAAATATATATTCTAGCACAATTTAAATATGTATTATTTACTTATTTGTAATAATATCATGTATGGCTGTATAATAATATTTTAAAAAATTCTGTAATAGATGAAGATTAAAAGACAATTAGGAAACAGGTGAGAAACAAACCCAACAGTAAAATATATAACAATTGTATATATCCATAGAAACAATAAGATACAGAGATTGGTTATTATTATAAATTTTTTATTTATAAATTTATAATAATACTGAACAGTATATGTTTAAATGGTTCAACTGCAAGCACGTCAGGATCAGTTATGGCCAGAATCAGGACCAGGACCAGGACTTACAGATGAGTTACTTTATTATTATTTCTGAATTCACAGTTTCTGCTCTAATTTCACAAACATTTTATACTTCCTAGTTTTAGTGACTATTACATGCAGCCTAATATTTTAAACGTTCAACGTAATGATGAAAAGATTGCTAAGTAAAACAACATTCGTGTATTTGTTGATTATTTCGAGGAGCTACTTTCTTAGTTTGTTAGGTTGGTCATAGTTTTGTTTATAAACTTATAAACTTGTATTTTGGGCTGTATATAATCCGCTATGTACCAAAATAATACAAGGAGGGCCGGTTTGTAATTTAATAAGTCTACATCATTGCATGGTGGAGTTATACCTGTTTTTACATAGTTGATACAAAATTAATACTTTTATGAGAGAAGTATTTTGGTATTTTTGCTAAACAGCGATATTTCTGACATATTTTTAAAAGGCTATATATGACAGTTAAATTAAAATAATATATGGTATCAGAATAAAATCAAGAATGCCTGACTAAATCATGGTAAATTGTTTAAATTAAATATTTAAAAAAGACAGTACAGGGCAGTTTTGCAAAGAAACATAGTTATAATAATATAATTTGCACCTTAATGAATTAGTTACTAAAATGTACAACAGAGCTCTCTACTTTCCTCCAGTAAATGGATTTCATAGAGCATTCTACATACCAAGCCTTACCTGATTTCATTATGACTTTCATATATTCAATCTTTCAGCTGTGATAACTTTAAATTTCCATTCCTGACTAAATAGAATGTGCTACTATGAAAAGAATTACAATTGCTGTACTTTCATATTTATTGGGCACATGCTAATGGAAGATGAAGAGAATGTGCTTAGTAGATATCTTCTACTATTCTGATAGGAATGTGGCTAATGCCTCAGGTGTGTGACGTCACACACGTCAGAGTTTGTATTCCGACGGGAAACGTTGTGTTTGAACACCAACAATAAACTCCGCCTATCTTAAGTAATATTCATTCATTAACTGTTTCGATAGCAAAGGACCTTTTAGAAGATTATCCAAAATCGTATAACTTGTAAGAGCATTCCCTTTTTTGTAATTTCATTCCACTGTTTCCCAAGTCCAACCGATTTTACATAGCTAAGCTGTTATTTGTTGTTGTATAAATAAATGTATAATACAGGTGTTCTTTCAATGGTAATGATTCTCCATATATACTATTAAACATATTAATACTAATAATAATAATATTACTACATATACTATTACTATATATACTAATATTAAATTCTTCACTTAATAATAGGAAAATGTTTTAGTGAAACTAATTATATTATATTATAAGTATAAATTTTTATAATTCCGAAACCGATAAACCTTTGACTTATTTTGAAAACAAACACTACAGTAATTACTAAATTATATTTTTGTGAAACATTTGCATTCAAGAAGCTCGTCATCAAACCCACATAACATGATTCATACATTTTAGTCATATAAGAAGAAGCTGATAGAATGTAGATAAGTCTATCGTAATTTAAAACAAAGTAAAGAAACACCGCGTTTATAAATTAATGCTGTTAAGAGATATTTTAAATTGCTTTAAAACATACTTTTCATTGGAGGTATAGTCACCTAATGTTTGTACCTATAATCACCAATACAGCATATTTAAGTTTATAAATGTGCCTCTGTTTTGTGGCTAGCCAAGAAGACTAGTAAAGAGAGTAACGTCTTATTAAGTTTAACCATTAATACAAATTCAGTTGGAGGAAACAATAGTACAACTAATTTTAACTGTTAAATTACGCAAACGTATACACGTTACATGTTAAGTTAGACACAAACTATTACGCAATAAATTAATAAATAATTAAAAATACAGGCGGCCCCGTGAAAGTTATAAATAATTGTTGGATGTAGTACATTGCACTAGAAAATTGGTAAATATTAATAAAATAACATAAAAACCTTCATGTATGAGTTATAAAACACTTATAAAAGAGATATATGTAAATATAAGTTTGATATTACCGGTATTTGCAACTACAATGTAAATCGATGAATCATAAAAATTACTCCGAAACTTTTTAAGTGATTCTGAAATCAGCATTTCTTTTCCGTGGGTAGAGTGTGACACATATTTGGTACTTTTGCAACGTGAACAGTTTGACAAACGTTTTGAGTGACGGTACTATTACTATTTCTAAGAATTATGAAAAGGAGAGCCTGCCATTCTTACAGACCGCAAAATTATAGGCCTATTTATGATGTCGGCAAGGGTTAGTAGACATTCGGTTCTGGAATTTTTCCAACCTTCAGAGGCCGGTACATCGTGGTCATGATACCGGGCGACCTTCTTGGAAGTATAGTGTCCGCTATCCCAAGAGTCCCAGAGGATTACAAGGCGACCTTTACACCCGAATGCGCACGCACCGTGATTTGGGCAGCCCATATTACCTACCTACCCTGACAGTGTTGACTCACATAGTTGGCCTTACTTTGCAACATATGTTATATTTGTTATGTTATGTTGGTTAATATTTCTTAAAGTTATGACATCTGCATTTTATTTCTTGCAAACCGAATCCAAACACAAATAACTAAATATTTCTTCGTATCTTACGAATAAAGCTGTCAAAGATTACTGTGTTTATAAATACATCAGGAATGTAGTATAAATTTCGTGTTTGGTCTCTATTATGACCAAGAAATCATAAAACAATTCACTGTATTTGTTGCCTACGTTTAGTTTGCTTATCCACGAATTAGTCGTTGCTATGTTTTAAAGCACTAAACCGGATATTTAAAGAGAACTATGAGAGGATCAATTAAGAACCTTTTTTAAAAATGTCTAAAAAGTAAATTCTAGATATTCATATGTTCTGAAATCATTTGGTGCATTATATTATGTATTTAAACCTTACGTTAATGGCAGTTGAGAATGTTTAAAGATTGTTAAGCTATATTTTCGTCATACATTTAAATATAAAATACATACATTTTTTAGGATTTCAGTATTGTTCATATTATACATAGAACATAAGAGTTAAATAGTAGTTTTGTCTAAAATATAAATTTAAAAATATACATAAAGTGAGAGTATGGGTACAATAACAGTGGATCAAATATGTTTTGCTAATCAATGTGTATTTAAAAATAAACAATTAGTACATAAAACATTTATACATAGACATATAGTTTAATATATAGATAAACAATATGATTTTTGTTTATTAGTACCTAGAGTCAATTTAATTCTTTTTAAGATTCAAATGGCTTATAAATGGTCCTCTACTAACAGAAAATAATAAGTGAAGCTATTTCAAGAATTTTAACCATTTACTGTAAACAATAAAAAAACCATACAATAGAAAAAAATATTTAAAGATATTTGAGATTCATTCTAATGAAAATTCTTCATAAAATTCTCTATCAAATCTAATGTAAATAACTGGAAAATAGATACCTGTTACTTACAACTACAGAATATTTTAAAGTTTCATTAAAGATGGCATTAATAATGTATGTTTAAATTCCGAAATTAAACTAAAATATATATAAGGAAATCAAAGGAATAATCAAACGGTAAGTAAAATCTAGAATGCATTTAATTGTTCGTGACTACAGTGATTTAAAGTAATATTGGCCAAACTAAAAGAAACGTAACAGTTGAGAAAAGGAACACAGACTTTATGTTACAAATATCATCAAGAAGAAAAATTGTCTAACACAACATGAACAGTTTAAACTACACATTGTTTATAAGACATAAAAGTATTTAAATATACATAATAAAACATTCTCCGATTATTATAAAACAAACGTACCTATACTTTATACATATACTGACAAAATCCAAATTTAGAAGGTGAGTAAAATAGAAAAAAAATCTAAATAAATTTAAACTTAAACCTTTAATTATGCTATTTACATAAAAACAGTCTGTGGTTTCCACTACAAGATGTTCGATTGGAATACATTTGTAAAATTATAATTCATTCATAAAATTTAATACTCTCCTCGTGAGCACTCAACTTTATGAAAATAAAACATTAGTTTGAATGTGTTACTACTGGTCAGTAACTGAACAAATCTTCACTTTACAGAATAATTGACTACGTCGTTGCAAGTTATAAAGCAATAAAACATATATATTATTGCATTACAAGCTGGGTGTACCAAAAACCACAAATCGTGTAAGAGGCTTCGGATAGCTTAAAATAAATACTTCACGTTTATAAATAATTTATTCTGATGGTTAGGCTACATGTTAAAATGTCACATAACGCTACTCAGTTTTATTACAAATTTATTTAATCTATGATTGACACGTTGCCACCAAGGTTAAAAATAAATCCAAAGTAAAAACTTTCAATAATGTGCAACCAAATCTCATTAAGTGACAAATCATCAAAGAACTCAACGTTACCTTCGCACAAACGAACGTTCCAGCAAAATGTCAAGCCTATAGATATTGCTTATAGAAAATCTTTCTCTAGATATCTTTCCAGGGAAACATATTGGAATGACAATAATAGAGCTTTTCGAGCGTTTTACAATTAATGATTTAAAAATAAAAATGTTATAAATACTAATAAAATATTCCCTACTTGTAAAAATTTATCAAATATTCTATTTCTACTTAGAGTCCAAAACTTACGATTTTAGATCATATGGACACACACTTCTTTATTTGTATGAGATATAAAATATACTCCTTTCCATTACTGTCTAAGATTCAGTTATTTTACAACCTTAAGCAGTAGATTTGTATGTATATGACATATTTAATGTGAAGAGAGGATAATAACTGTATATATTGGTGTTTTCAACATAACACCGAATGAGTTCACTGCCAATTATTCCTACATTTTAAACTCAGTTTTTACAATTTTTTAGGTCAAGTATAATTATTTACTTATAATGTTTATCGAAATTATTAAATTGTTTTCATTGCACATTTAGAAATAAATCCAAATACCATAAATTGGATTGACTAAGTCCCTGTCAATAAAATATTTAAAAATATATCTTTAAAAATATTTTTTGTGATATTTCCTAGTTATTGAACGTGCCAAGATAGCCAGTATCAGGATTGGATCTTCCAGGAAGACTGGACTACACAAGGGCGTCATTGTGTTTCCTGATATTATAACCTTTTGTACTACTTTATAAACGAAACTCTATAATTAGTCAGGAATTACCGCTTGTCACAGTTTTATGACAAAGAGGAGCCTGAAGATATGCGTAGTCTGAGGATTATCCCAATTAGGACCTCTGAGGATAGTCCATGACCGCTGTTGATATCCTTTATATCTATTCTTTCCTGGATGAGTCAGTTTGCTCTATATTGTAGAATACCTGATACTCAGCTTTCATAATCTTACTATCAATATTTTGCAGAAAACCTTATGATGTGATATAGGAGAAGAGAATATAGCTGGATGAGTATTAGAACTATACTAGAAATTACTGCTAATGACATCATGTGTGTATGATGGACCAGTATTCAACTTTAGCAAAGATATTTTTAATATTTGTGTAATTTCAAACTATAATTCCTTAAATAATATTCCTGTACTTGCTCTTCAGTAAGAAGTTTTTGAGTGTCTGTACAATTTTTCTTCTCCCGAAGCGTACTGGTGACTGATTTAGGGAACTTCCAGTAAATAAGATAAAATAAGATAAAAATAGTAAAATAAAATAAATTAAATAAAATTTGTTAATCGTAAAATAGTATTATTACTGCACTGCTCCTGGTTGCAATAAAAACTACTAATACTAAAATAAACCATAAAATGCTCTTTTATTCTTCTAATTGCCAATATCATTTTCAAATTATTATTAATATTGTGGATATATTAGTTAGATATCATAGAAATCACTGTCCTAGCGTTAGTCCTGAAAATTGTTTTTAATTATCGATCAAGAATCCCAGAATCTAAAACAGTTATAAAATTAATATACAGGGTGATTGGCATAAGTATACCAGCAGATTTACTTCAAAATAACAAGAGACATAAAACGTTAAATAGACACTCACCTGGATATTTATTTATTATAATACGTTGCGTGGATTTAAAATTGTTGTTATGTCACCCATTATCCTAAAATTTCAGCTAATTACAAAGTTGTAATAGAAAACAATTCTGAATATGTTCATTTCAGGTATATAATAAAATTTGAAAACAGTTTCTGGTACTGTTAGTGATTTGAGTGTGAATTCTTGTTCCAATAAATCGATTAATCAAGAAGTGTGCCGGTCATTTTATTTAAATATTTAGGGATATACTATACCATTAATTCGTAATTAAATATCTTTCATATAAACGATTGCATAAATTAGAGTTTCTTACATTTTATATCTCATACGCGAAGTTTTTGTTACATTTCTGTAAACCTTTTATACTTGTTATGTATAATAGATAGTAAACCTAGTCAATGTATCCATTTTACATAACAAACCGTGATACCTAGTCTCAAGCCGTGATATATATTTGGGTATTATATTTTTTATTTAAACATGCGGGATTCACTAACAAATAGAGAAATACTGGACTTGCACACATTGGCTGCGATCACAAATGAGAGATGAATTCAAGAAGCCGCGCTGCACAGTGGTACAGCTATTTAAGTGATCGAATATAACGGTTGTTAGAAGCACTTACGTTAAAGAAATATATTTTTTTTAAACACATATCAATAAAAAAGTACTATGTACTAAAATGTAAATTTAACAAATCTTTATACTATAATTTAACATACCATACACGGAATATCGTATTAGTAAAACAGAAGCAAATTGAATAATAAGGAGTACTAAACGAGTATGTATCTGATGTGTGCCTTAGATCATAAGTTATATTTGCCTTATAATTAACTAGATTAGTGTAAGGAATTCAATTTAGAAAATTCGTGTGAAGTCGCGGTTAATAACTTACTATTAAAAGTAAATAAACATCGTCATATTAAGACACCTAATTGAAATTTTAACGCAACTCTAGGTTTTCTACTAAAAGGGTCCGCTAGAGAGTACAAAAGTTATTGTAATAAATAACTTAACTGTTTATTATTATTATATTGTTATAATAAAGAATAAGTGTTTTGAAATAACTTTTAATTTACTAAGGGTTTTTAATATATCCCACTGTGCACATACGAAAATATTATAATGATTTTAATAATACATGTTACTCTGCTTTGTTGGTGATTTTTTCCTCAATAAAAAATACAATCCTAGTAAAGCGTGTGGATGTTCCGCCCAAAGACCATTTTTTCTAACTATCCGAAAAGTAGAATAAATATTCAAAAACAATTTACAGATACTCATTAAAAGTTTTGTAAGACATTTTGGATTTTTAAATCTTTAAAGAATCTACTTTTTGATTATGAACAAATGGGTTATTGTCGTTTACAAATTGTTCGAACCCTACTACTATTACTACGACGTTGCGTGTGCATTTGGGTACAAGTCTCCTTGTAATCCTCTGGGGCTTTTGAGATAGCGGACAAACTATACTTCCAAGAAGGTCGGCCAGTACCTGGTATGACCTCCATGATCCGACTTCTGGAACCTGGAAAATCCCTTAACCGAAAGTCCAATAGTCTTTGCCGATATCATGAATACATCTGCGATCTTTAGATGTGGCAGCCTTTCATTATTACAATTTTCAGAAATTTTATTAGTAGTACTGGCACTTAAAACGTTTTTTCAAACAATTCACATTGTATCGTTAACCTAATGTAAATGTTCTAAGGAACCCTTCCTTGTCCAACTTCAGAGAGCCTCTCTTTTCAAAAGTCGTAGAAATAATCAACCGCGTCATAATTACTAGGCTAAAAGTACAGTAGTATTAAAAAAGTTTAATTTGTAGTTTAAGATGGAAAAAGGTAATTGTTATAATATTTTACAATAAAATCAATCATATCAACAATCCTTAAAGGCAACCGGGCAACGTTACTAGTGTTATTAATGACTACAATTATAATCAGCATAGCCTAATATATTAAGGGTGCCATATATCAGATAATTACTGAATTATCCATTGAAAAAATGTGTAAGTACGCAGACTTTCGTAGAAAGGCAGAAACATGATAAGTGAAAAATTAACTAATGGTATCTTCCAACATATTTTTCTTTTTATAAAAGAACACCATTTGTGAACACGCAATATTTTCGTATGGTTAAAAAGAGCATGTATTATTCCTTATTCTAACATTGAAAAGCATTATACCATTACAATGTATAATGTATGTGATGTTAATAGCCTAAAAAATTTATTTTATTTTTTTAGATTAGATTTATTTTCATTTCATTAAAAACAATTTAGTTCAAGATGTCCAACCAAACTGGCCATGGGAATATTGTTTTTAAAAAAAGGTACTGCAGCAAAAACTTTTATTTTTATTTTATAGTATATTGTACCCAGTTCCAATAAAAAAACTCTTACAGACATGCAATGTTACATGAATATAAATAAAAATATTTTATGTATATAATTAGAACATTTAGTTGCTTTAGTTGATTTAGCTATCAGCTTTAAGAAATGAATTATCTCCATTTTGTCATATAATGGATTAAAATATTAGGTAACGTTTGAAGTTTGTAAAAATTCCGCCTTTTCTAAATCACAGTCCAAACTAATTAATAAGTTTCTGTTATTAATGTTCAGTTTATTATGTATACGACATGTCACCAATATTAAAACTGAAATGGTTAGCTCTCAAATTAAAAATTGTTTAGTAAAAAATATAAAACCGTTGCCGTTTTGGTAATGTTTTAATTTTGAATATTTCAATGTGAAATTTCAATCTTTTTAGGATGGTCACAATACTGTTAAAAAGTTGGCAGAGAGTTCCGGGACACGTTGTATATACATAGTTTAGGTTCATAAATGGGATAATATTTCCAAATGCGATGTCTTCACAATATTATAAACCTGGTATTATTAGCGGACCTTCATCATGTGTAAATTTTGGTTTAATATAAAATAAAGTATCGCTTATAGTGCTTAGGAATAATACTTTACTATTCTATATTAATGTTTAAAACACCTGAAAATATTGTATTATAACGCAAAGTGTATAAGATACATAATAATTCTATTTAAGTTTTTTACATCAATAAGAGTTTTTACATCCATAAAGTTTTAATAAATTAAAATTATATAAAAATATTTTCCTGCGCTATAAAGACCACGCTTTACTTGTTGTCTGATTCTCAATATTCCTAAGAGAAAAGACCACTGTGCCTGTTCATATGTTTATTACCTTATAAAGGAGTATTTCAAATTGATATTTCTTTTTAACATTTAACTTTTTAACAATGCTTTCTTCTTAGTGATAGCATTTATGATGTAGGTCTATATTAGGTACGACCGTATGGTATTTTTCAAAGGGATTTAGAAATATATATATCAAATAAATTTCAATGTGTATTGTGTGATCAGAGGTTAAGTTACATTTTTAATCAGACCTAAAGAGCCCATTTATTTCATGCGAATCTTGAGAATTAGTTAGTCCCCTCACCGCAATGTGGAACTAGCGCCACTGTACCTCTCTCCTTACGGTACTCCAGGTAGCTCGAGCACCAACCAGGGGCAGCCTAGGCCGCAGTCATCTTTCAGCAGTTGTGCGGAGTGGTTGTTAGTTGATGCGTTATTGTTCCTCGTTAAATAATTCTATTTAATTTTTTATATTGTGTTGTTACTGTAAGGAGTGAGACTATTTATTCTTTTGTGTTTTCATTGTACAAATTTTTATCAGTGAAGCAAAATGAGTTGCACTTCCATCTGCATATCGTCAGCACTTCTAGATAAATTATTGGTAAGTCCTAATTTTAAGATTCGGTATTATTTATAATTACTGTATTTTAAATAATATATAAATAAATATACGTAATTAATATATGCGGTACTTTTGAATGTTTGTTAAAGTCATTTAAATAATATTTTAACTTACGATCCAGTATTTGTAAGATGTAGTTCCAAAATTTTATTTTACAAATACAGTTTAAATTTGATTTGTTTTTTAAAGATGTATTGCTGTTTTTTAAACATACTTACATATAATTAGGGTATACAAAAATTAATCTAACATTTCTGTAGTGGTTAAAAAACAATTATATTTATTTTATATTCACAATTGTTCTTATTATAGAATTATACATACAGTCTTATTTTTAATTCATGTCTAATTAGTTTGGTCTCCGTCTAAAATAACATAGTTAATTAAAATAAAGTTTTTGCAAATGTTTTTATCATGCAACTAGCTACCTTTTGAAAAATAGCACTTATTTATATTTGGATAACACGATATTAAGACCTACGGGTTTGATCACACTCTGTAGATTTTAATTCTGGATATATTATTTATGTGTTGCCAAGTTTTGAAGGAAACCGTTTAGTTTGGTGTTTAGGATAATTCATTCTGTCACAACCGACATAAGAACTAAATGTGTTGCGTTTTTGGAATTTACATTAATTCATTGTATTTATTGTAATTTGTCCTTATAACAGTAATGTATGTAACGCCATAGTTACTTTTTATACCTTATTTCAGTTCCGGAGTCGTAAATAGTCATACTTGTGGTTAACGGAACCACAAGTATATGGTTCCGTATATATATATATATATATATATATATATATATATATATATATATATATATGGCTCGATTAAACATATATGGCGAGTTTAATGTAATTTACTTTTAACATATAACAGTGTAATATATTTTATTTTTATATATTGTCACGGAGCTGGCCGTCGCGCGGCGGCTGCGGTGGCGGCCTGGCTGTTGACGTAAGGGGACCGCCATAAATCCTTCTGCGAGAGCCATCAACACCCTCATAAATGGCTGGGCCAGTCCTTTCTTCTGAATAGGCTGATGACAATAGAAAGTCTAGAGCAGTCTTCCTGGTAAAAGACTCACTGCCCATTGACTCCGGAATCTTCTAGACCTTCCAGAGCCCAACCGGTATAGACCCTTCTAGCAAGAATGCTAGAAGGTTATATAAGGCCGTCTACTGGGGAGCCGGGGGTAGTTGTGAATACCAGTGAGACAGTGTAGGGAGTGTCGTGACACGGATCCTGTGATAGTGAGTGCCTGCGGAGATACTGCTGTGGGAATCGTCGAATCGTGGGATCGACCGGAAGATTCAGCGCAGTATTGGACAACTCCTGTGGAAGGATACGACACCGGGGAAACGTAAGCAAATTGGACTTAAGCAGAAGAGACAGTAAAACCACTTGTTAATTAGCTATATTTGTGATTGCAAATAATATTAGTTTTGCAGAAGCCATCTTAGTCATTTAGCAAATATTAATAATAGTAATTGTAATTATTGGAGTTGTAATTAATAGTAATAATTGTAAATAGTAATTTCTTTCAATTAAAGTAATTATTTGTCCTTATTGTAAATTAGCTTTAATAAAACATTATTAATTGTAACTAATAATCGTTGTTGCTTATTTGTAAAACCCACTTAAGAATTATTTAGTTAGTAAAAACGTAACATTGGTGTCAGAAGTGGGATTGATTTGTTAAAGCAACACTTTAGATATTATTTATTATTTATTTATTGTATTAATATTATTTTTAAAGTAATAATATATAATAAAACGATGGCTTCTAGTGGGTTTTAAGTTAGGAGATTTGAAAAGTGGCTGATTTTAAAACGGGAGTTAGAAGAAAGGGACTTAGATACTTCTGGGACAAAAAACAGTTTTAGCTAATAGACTTAAACAGGCGATGATAGAAGCAGGTGAAGATCCCGAAATATTAATTTTTGAAACTGAAGCAAGTAAGCTTACCAAAGTGTTACAATCTAACTTAACTAAAACATTGGAAGAAAAATTAAATAGTAATAGTAAAACATTGGAAGAAAAATTAAATAGTAATAGTAAAACATTGGAAGAAAAGTTAAATAGTAATTGTGAAACACTTCAAAAATGACTTGAAAAGTATGAAAGATGAATTAGCTACAGAGTTTAATTTAAAAAATTTGTAGAGTTGAAGAGGAATTTAAAAAGCAACTAGAAGCAGGTATAAATGGTTGCTCCAAAACAATTAGAAGACAAGTTAAATGATTATTCAAAAGAATTTGGTGATAGAATTAGGATCTTAGAGGAAATAGCTCAGAGAAACAAGGGCTCAGAAACCTGCACAGAATCCATTGTTAGCCCAGAAGATGGAAAACCAGAATTAATTACGGGACCTCAGCTTAATTCATGTCCACCAATGAGTAATGCAGGGGTGCCAACCTTCGACGGTAAGATGACCTGGGAGGATTTTCGGACACTGTTCGAGACTGCTGCCGCCGTCCACCGTTGGCCGTCATCAACAAAAGGCGTCCATGCTCTGCCTTTCGCTGCGTGGAGACGCGCTAAAGGTTCCTGCAGACCGTGCCACCTGCGGAGCGCCTAAAACTACGGAGAACTGGTTAGACGACTGGAAGATGCGGTTCGGACATAAGCACATGGAACTGGTCTACAGGTCTCAACTCAGGAGTCGCCACCAGAAGTCCAATGAATCACTGCAGGAATTTGAAGCTGATATCGCACACGACTTGTAAGAGGTGCTTACTCTACTTGTGATGAGGCTGTCTGCGAGAAACTTTATCCATCGACAAATTCCTCGACGGCCTTCGAGACGCTGAAAACACAGCCAGGCTGTAAAGTTGGCTCGTCCTAAGACATTACACGAGGCGCTAACACAAGCACTAGAATTTGAAGCAGTAAAACAGTCTGTGCAAGGACCTGCACGTCTTCGAGGGGTCTGCGTGGAAGAAGGTTTTAAGATAGAAGACGTAGTCCAGAGAGTGCTGGATGCGCTGAAGAAAAGGAAGAAGGAAATCCGCTGCTGGAGTTGTGGGAGAGTTGGGCCATCCCCGAAGCAAGTGCCCAGATAGAGCCTCTCGGGGGCAGCAGATGCAGGAAAACTAAAAAGGGTTGACAGGAAGGGGCAATTGTCAACCCAGCAAACTGAGGCCCCAGCCGACAGCATTATTGTGGCATCTTTGTCAGGACATACTAATACAGCCTCTACATAGATGGATTAGTCAACGGGAAGCCCAGAAGCCTTCTACTAGACACTGGGGCAACGATGACCATAGTAAATAGAGATGTTTGTTCACCTCCCAATAAAGTCACTCCAACAACCTGGACATTGAGGACTGCGACTGGGGACTTGGCCAGTGTTCACGGGGAGACAGTTGCCACCTTCTGCATCGGGGAGTACATGCTTTAAAACATCGCACTCTCGTTGCTAACATCGAGGAGGACGTTATACTCGGCATGGACGTAAATGATGAAAACTTGGCCTTCAATTAGACCTCAAGAAAGGGGTGACGACTGTTGGCGGAGAAGAAGTCGTCCTTCAGCTTAGAAAAAAATCTTACTTCTTCGGTGCGGTTATTAAAGATACCACACTGCCATCTCGTGCTCAGAAGATCGTGAGAGCAGAAGTCGACAGAAACTGTACCGGAAGGACAGAACTTAATGTTAGACCCAGCTGTAAAACGAAGAGGAGCTTGGCCGAGGTGTCCTTGTAGGGAAAGACACTGTTTCAATCTTCCAGGGAAGTTCCAGTCTGCATAATGAACTTAAACGACGACTATCCTGTTACTTTAAAAACAAGGCAAGCTCTTAGGTACCTGTTACTCAGTTTCTTCTGTATCGCAATCTGTTAGACAGACAGCATCCTGCCACAAGAATCTTCCAGAAGACATAGCTAAATTTGATGAGAGATGCTTGCAAGGGAATGGACTTGGAACAAACTAAACAAGTAGCTAAGTTAATAACAGAGTACCAGGATGTTTTCGAAACTGCTACAGGGCAAGAGGCAGGACGACTGTAGTTCAGCACAAGATAAATGTTGGAGACGCACAACCAATCCGCCAAATTCCTAGGAGACTACCCTGGGCGAAGAGGGAGGAAGAGCTGAGCAAATAACAAAGGAGATGGAGCGAGATGGGGGTTATCGAGCCTTCCAGCAGTCCATGGAATTCGCCGGTGGTACTAGTGAAGAAGAAGGATGGGACTTCTAGGTTCTGCGTGGACTACCGACTACTCAATAACGTCACCAAGAAGGACAGTTACCCTTTACCGCGGATCGACGACACACTGGATGCTCTGGGAGGCGGCAAGTTCTTCTCGACCCTGGACATGAAGAGTGGGTTACTGGCAAGTAGAGATTGCTCCAGAGGACAAGGAGGGGAAAAACGGCATTTTCCATAGGGAATGGAAACGGACTGTGGCAGTTCACCGTGATGCCTTTTGGACTATGCAATGCACCAGCTACCTTCGAGAGATTAATGGAGAACGTGCTTAGAGGTCTAACTTGGGAAACCTGTCTAGTGTATCTGGATGATATCATATCTATGATATCATAATATTGGAAAGGACGTTTAAAGACCATCTTCAGAACCTGGAAAAGAATCTTTATAAGGCTTCGTTCTGCCAACTTGAAGCTTAACCTGAAGAAGTGCAACTTATTTAAAAATAAGGTAAACTATCTCGGACATGTAGTCTCGTCAGAAGGAGTCTCTGTGGATCCAGAGAAGATACGAGCGATAAAAGGAATGGCCCACACCACGTAACAAACATGAGGTAAGAAGTTTCCTCGGGGCTGTGCACCTATTACCGCCGCTTCGTGAAGGGTTATGCCGATATTGCTAAAGCCACTGACCAAGCTCACGGAAGAACAGCGCAAGTTTGAATGGACCTCAGAGTCGAGTGAAGCATTTGGGATACTCAAGACTGCTCTCTGTAGTGCTCCGATCTTGGGATTCCCTCGCTTTGGAGAAAAGTTCATTGTCGACACTGACGCCAGTGACGTGGGCATAGGAGGAGTACTCTCGCAAGTTCAGGATGGCCAGGAAACCGTGGTAGCCTATTTCAGCAGAACACTATCTAAGGCCGAAAGGAATTACTGCGTCACAAGGAGGAACTGCTAGCAGTCGTGAAGTCCCTAGAACACTTTCATAAATACCTCTATGGACAACCTTTCCATTTAAGGACAGATCACTCCGCCCCTGACTTGGTACTGAACTTCAAGAACTTGGAGGGGCAGACAGCGCGATGGGTGCAGCGGCTTCAGGAGTACAACTTCACGTCTGAACACCGACAAGGGAAGAAACATTCCAACGCTGATGCTCTGTCACGTCCGTCCTTGTCCAGAAGGCTGTAAGCACTGCTCCAAGGTAGAAGAAAAGAATCCTTCGGCAGAAGTACGTTGTGTCACCGTGGAGCCTGCTAGTGGATGGGAAATGAAGTGAACTTCGGAACGAGCAGCTAGGAGACACGGAGATCGGACCACTCCTGCGAGAGGTGGAAGCTGGAACTCGACCTAGTTGGGAAGACATCGCGGCTAGAGAATCACCTATACAAGAGCTACTGGGCACAGTGGGACTCTATGAAGATCAAGAACGGAGTACTAATAAAGGATCTTGGGAAGCTCCTAACGGGAAGAGGAAAATCGAACAGATCGTACTCCCAAGAAGTAAGAGGAGGGAAGTCCTTATGGAGTTGCATAACGGAGTATCTGGAGGTCATCTTGGTGTCAACAAGACAGTGGAAAAGTTGCGACAACGGTTCTACTGGCTGCCACCTTAGGGCTGATGTTGAGAAATGGTGCCGCCCAATGTGATGTATGTGCTGGAAGCCGAGGGCCTCAAACAAGAAGTCGAGGCAGGATGCGGCAGTACAACGTTGGATCACCCTTCGAGAGGATCGCCATCGACATCGCTGGACCATTTCCAGTGACAGACGCAGGGAATAAAATATCTCCTGGTGGCCATGGATTACTTCACGAAATGGCCCAGAAGTATACGCATACCAAACCAGGAGGCATCTACTGTGGCAGGATGCTTGGTGAACGACTTCGTCTGCC
Source organism: Homalodisca vitripennis (assembly GCF_021130785.1). Lineage (NCBI taxonomy): Eukaryota > Metazoa > Arthropoda > Insecta > Hemiptera > Cicadellidae > Homalodisca > Homalodisca vitripennis. The sequence goes on from NW_025777914.1 coordinate 90,905, forward strand.
GGTACGGGGGTACCCCGTGAGCTACACAGCGACCAAGGGACGAACTTCGGTTCTATCTTGATGAGGGATGTTCTTCAGCGTCTGGGAGTGCATAAGACACGGACAACCCCGCTTCATTCACCGCAATCCGATGGGGATGGTTGAGAGATACATCAAGACTCTCGTCGGTCATCTCAGGAAAGTTGTCTCCACCAGCCAGCGGGATTGGGATAAGAAGGTGCCAGTTTTTCTGCTGGCTACAGATCTTCTAGCCATGAAAACAAACTGGTGTTACCCCAGCAAGAATGGTCTTCGGAAGAGAACTTCGGCTACCAAGTGATCTCATGTTCGGCCTACCACCTGACAAGGAGAGGCCAGCGACTGACCTTCGCCTCGGAACTCGTTGATCAATTGCACGACACTCACGAGTTTGCTCGCCAGCACCTGAAGGTCGCCAGTGACAAGATGAAGGCTCGCTACGACCGACAAGCCAACTCAGCTGGATTCCTGGTGAACAACTTGGTTTGGCTCTACAGTCCCCTGCGGAGGAAGGGAAGGTGCCCCAAAGCTTCAACAGGACTGGATTGGACCTTATCGTGTGGTGACACGAATCAACGACGTGGTCTACCGAATCCAAAGACACCCCAAGAGGCAAGATGCTCGTCGTCCACCTAGATCGTCTAGCGTCTTACCATGGTTCCAACACTGATCGGGACGATCAGCCTTAAGGAGAGGGCAAGTGTCACGGAGCTGGCTGTCGCGCGGGCGGCTGCGGTGGCGGCCTGGCTGTTGTTGACGTAAGGGACCGCCATAAATCCTTCTGCGAGAGCCATCAACACCCTCATAAATGGCTGGGCCAGTCCTTTCTTCTGAATAGGCTGATGACAATAGAAAGTCTAGAGCAGTCTTCCTGGTAAAAGACTCACTGCCCATTGACTCCGGAATCTTCTAGACCTTCCAGAGCCCACCGGTTATAGACCCTTCTAGCAAGAATGCTAGAAGGTTATATAAGGCCGTCTACTGGGGAGCCGGGGGAGTTGTGAATACCAGTGAGACAGTGTAGGGAGTGTCGTGACACGGATCCTGTGATAGTGAGTGCCTGCGGAGATACTGCTGTGGGAATCGTCGAATCGTGGGATCGACCGGAAGATTCAGCGCAGTATTGGACAACTCCTGTGGAAGGATACGACACCGGGGAAACCGTAAGCAAATTGGACTTAAGCAGAAGAGACAGTAAAACCACTTGTTAATTAGCTATATTTGTGATTGCAAATAATATTAGTTTTGCAGAAGCCATCTTAGTCATTTAGCAAATATTAATAATAGTAATTGTAATTATTGGAGTTGTAATTAATAGTAATAATTGTAAATAGTAATTTCTTTCAATTAAAGTAATTATTTGTCCTTATTGTAAATTAGCTTTAATAAACATTATTAATTGTAAACTAATAATCGTGTTGCTTATTTGTAAAACCCCACATAAGAATTATTTAGTTAGTAAAAAACGTAACAATATTAACCTGTTTAGATAACTATTTAATGATTTAGCTCTAATGTTGCTAAAGATGATAATTGCAGAATTGTGATCTTGAACAAGCATGTTTAACGACAACAATAATTTACTTAAAGATATGTATTTTGCAGAGTGGAAGTGTGTCCAATTCCTCTACGTCGTCGCACAATATAGTGTACGAACCAGGACTGGTAGACCATCAGCTGATTGGAGACAGCCAGTTCTGTAGGTTCGGTGAACAGCTGTTGGGACTTCGAAGGGTGCCTACACCAAATTGTAAGTTTTAATTTTATTTACACCTTTGAATATACATGTAATGTACTAAAAGTTATATCCGCATAGTTGGATAAGATCGCAGTTTAATTTACTTTTTTAACTTTAATTTAACATCCATTACTGTATAATTTAGTTTATGTATTTTTATATTGTATTGTTTAGATTGTCTCTTGTGACTAACATAAATATATGCATATTTATTTGTTGCAGCATCTGGCCGGATAGGAATCTGCGTCAGCGGTCAAACTATATCCGACCTCCATAGGAGAGTGAAAGAGAAGGTTTATCCGATATCGAACAAAATCATCCTTATGATTGGGACGAATGACTTTTTGAAGGTAATATTTGGCTCTGTATTGTTATTTCATTTAATATCATTAGTTAGTAACAAAATATTTTTGCAAGGGAAAGTTATTCATTAAATAAAAGCAAAGCAATACATATACGAATAATTTAATAAACACATTTGGTACGTAACTTTATAGTGATATTCTCTACACTATTTTGTTTGTTGTAAAATTGTAATAAAAATATGTGTTTAATACAAATTAGTTCTAATATTGTTATTTAAGTCCTATGAATGTTTTAGTTGCCTCAGTGATCAAAGTCATCTATAACCTAATAGTAAGAGTTAGTCCGAAGTATAATTTTGACGTTTACAATCAGTCTAAAATATTATATTTTATGCTATTGGCTTTAATATTATCACCACAACTCACTGCTTATCAGTACTTTCCACTGATTTCACGCAATCCGTTTTTCACACATTCTCTGTTACCCGTTACACTAGTAGCTTTCAAAATATGTTTATGTTTTTTTTGTGTAGTTCATGTTGGTTTACATAATGCTGAAGCATAATGTTAATAAACAATGATTTCAGAATGCAGACATTTCAAAAATGTGTAGGGGACTGTCTGCACTCATCAAAACCCTGCAGGAGACTGTAAGCAGTATAATACTACTGACCCTGCCACCTATACCCAAGCTGGAGAAAAAATACGGTACTAGTCACTTCAAACTCTTGGAGAAATACAATAGTCACATCCGTAGCTTGGAAAATGGTAAGCCTTGTTATTGCTCTTTTCTCTGTATTGTTTTAGTGGAAACAAGAATTATCTATGGCTTCTCGTAACTTAAAATTTTGATTTAAAACGATGATTGTTAGTCAGTTTCAGTAAATTTAGTATATTATACATGAAATCTTGTTGATGTTATAGTCATAAATGTTAAGATCACTATTTTTAATCTGAGTAATTAGGCTATTTTGCAAAGTGTTATTGGTTTTTAATCATTTTGAAATTTATCATGATGCCAGATTTGAATGGTACTCTATGCCTCGATACATAATTGTATATACATTTGATTTGTTCCAGAAGACTATGTAAGGATAGCCGACATCTGCCCACTGTACCTGAGTTCTTCTCCACGCCAGAAATGCCTTATGCATTTGTTTGAACAGTAAGTATTTATATATATTGAATAATTTCACTTTGCGAGTATTATTGAATTTTTATGAAGCACCGAAAATAGAGTTCTTAACTTTATATTATAAACAACAATTAATATTGTTTTATTATACTGTGAATTTTCATAAAATATTAAGTATGAAATACATTTACTGAATGTCTGTTTAATTTCATGTTTCGATTTTTTGCAGATTTTTCTCTGGAAGAGCTAGGAGACCAGATTTGATCCACCTTAATCGGCAAGGTCTTGTAGTTTTGCGAAATTATATCTTAGACAAATGTTTATAAATTTTAGATTTGTTTTTAGTCTGCATAATATTAGGTTTTATATTACTTTATACATCTTTAGTGATCTCTATAAGTTGAAAAACGTGTTTTTATTTAATTCGGATTTATAAAGGTTTTTCAGATATACCATTGCCAATTTTTAACATATTGTATAAAACTATTCAAAATTCTTTTGTAAGTAATAATATACATTTTTGTATTTTTAACATCAGGTTTCTTTAGATGTATGTAGGCTGTATATGTAAACATTTATAACATAATTATCATTATGGTAAATATTTCTTTGCATTTAATTTGTTGTTAAGCTTTTTGTACATTTAAATAGACAGTTTATTACTATTATTGAGTTATGTACAATTCATGTAGATATGTATTAGTAGCATAAAAATATTACGGTTCAAGTTCTATAATACCAAGAAGTCATTTAAATTCTGTGTATTATTGGTAATGTTGTAATACTTTTTACCAATAAACATGTTTTACCATAAATGTTTTCTTATCTTAAAATTACGTGTATGTAGGAATGGTATATTGTGACAATATTGAATAGTACTAAGTAAAATCTTTAAATATAACAAATTGATATTTTTTATTTCACCCTTACCCCACTAAATGTAGACAAAAACGCAACTCTTTCCTGTAATGTGTGAGATATTATATAAAAAAACGTTCGCGTATATACTTCTTAACGTGAAAAACCTCAAATAAGAGCCCGTGTCAATTTCGCTTAGCTTTAAAATCTCTTAAAAATGATCACTGAAAAATACTTGTAATAGAAATGTGACCGCTTTGTTTTGAACTTACTGAAGCCTTCCATCATGTTACATGAAAAAATACTTTTACTAAAATTATTACGAACTTAGTGTTGTTCCACTCTGGCCTAAAATATTATAAGTGTTCTTTCAATTTTGTGAACTACTCGTTCAATTTCTACGGAAAGTTGCAGAGAAATTTATATTTTTCATTAGTAATAACCTAAACTGTTAATCAAACTCAAAACAATGTTAATCTACAACTTGTAATCATAGTATATTATACATTTAATCTTCTTGATATATCTTTACATATCATGACGGTTTACGTCATTATTATTAATCTGCCTAAATGAAGCTTTTTTGCTCTGTTTTATTGATTTTAACCATTTTGAAACTATAACATGAAGCAATATTTTAATGGAAGTCTATGCCAGGATACATCATTTTATATAAATTTTGTTTGTTCTAGAAGACTATGTGAGGATAGCCGACATCAGCCCACTGTACGCGACCTCTTCTCAACTCCAGAAGTGCCTTATGCGTATACATTTAAATGACAGTCTTCAGTGTTTTACTACATAAAAAACACGTTTAAACGATCGTAAAATATTTTTACATTATCTAATTGTTTAGTATTAAAATTGCAGTAACGATTCAATGTTACAATAAATTACAGAGTTGCTGTAACAAGCTCTAAACATATTCCCATAGTGAAATTAATATATAAACACAATAATTGGTAATATTATTTATAATAATGTACGATTAATGGACTCTCAGTTAAGGAATTTTTAAGGCGTCAGAAATCGGTCATTCAGACAACAAGGTCATACCAGGTACAACGGTACTGACGGACCTTCTTGGAAGTATAGTTTGTCCACTAACTCAAGAGCCTCAGAAGATTACTAGAAGACCCTTGCACCCGAACGCACACGCAACGTCACACGCGCCGCCGGCCTACCTGCCGTCCCTGTGCCGATGACTCACAGTCATCTTCTGGTTTTAAGGTATTGGAATAAAATATTTTTCAAGCCTGCAAGTAGTAGTAATAGGATTCGAACGATAAAATTCGTAAACGGATAATGACCCATTTGCTCATAATCCAAAAAGTAGATTTCTAAAATAGATTTTAAAAATCCAAAACCTTTTACAAAATTTTTTTATGAGTATTTGTAAACTATTTGAATATTTATTCTACTTTTTGGATGGTTAGTGAAAGAAAGTCTGAGGGTGGCACGTCCCCATGCTTTACCAAAATTGTATTCTCTATTTGGAAACAAAAATCATCAACAAAGCAGAGTAACATGGAGTATTAAAATCGTTATAATTTGTGCGTAATGCAGTGGTGGATATATTTAACACCTTTAGTAAATTAAAAGTTATTTCAAAAAAACCGATTCTTCACTATTACATTCCTATAACATAAAACAGTTAAGTTATTTGTTACAATAAACGTTATACTCTCCAGCGTACTCTTATAGTAGAGAAACTCGAGATGCGTTAAACTTTTAAGTTAATTATGTTTCTTATAGTTAATTGTGACGTTTTTATTTACTTTTAATAGTTATTGCTCTCGCCTTGACACGCAATTTTCAAAATTGTAGTCCTTATACCAATCTACTTAGTGAAAGCACTTATGATGTAAGGCATAAATCAGATACGAGTACAAACTATTTCCAGATACATCAAAGGGCAAAGCTTACGAGAAGCGTGGGAAGCCACGGGAAACAGGTAGTAATTTCTAAAAATTCTAGCTGTTTCCCGCGGTTTCGCACGCTTCTTGTAAGCCTTGCCTGTTTATGAGCACTTCTGGTTCAAGTGCATGTTACTAGAATCTCTCCCCCCTTCATACTGTGTGTGTGTGTGTGTGTGTGTGTGTGTGTGTGTGTGTGTGTGTGTGTGTGTGTGTGTGTGTGTGTGTGTGTGTGTGTGTGTGTGTGTGTGTGTGTGTTTATAGCTATTGTACACGTACATTTACTTTATTTTGGTCTAACACTCAAGCTTTAAGTTCAACCAGAAATTGATCTTAAAGTCCAATATACATAAAAAATTATCGTCTTCAAATAGTGTTTGCCTATTTAATATACGTAATTGTCTCGTAATTGCAGTTTTTAATATGCAGGCGCTTGGAAACTTTTATCCTTTTCAGCGCCACCTGGTGGTGAGTTACATCAATGGGCAAAGCATATAAACATTCTCCGTAGTAAAATACATACACATACAAATTTTCATAATGATCGGTTTTATATATATATAGATAAAGCTGATTATTTGAAGCATATGTATTAATAATTAATGTTTTATACGGTTTGTAATCCTCTCTGTACCGAAAGCGTGTGAGAGAGTCGGTGCCTAATGATATTTGAAATAAGAAAACCACATCTTACTTTTGTAATTGTCTTAACTTAGTTGATAAACATATGAAAGCTGTTTACGAGAACCATTTGTCAAACTTTAATTCTGAATAACTTTCTAGCGGGATATATTGGCCTAAATATTTGTAAGTAATTAAAATTAGTATATGCTAACTAACTAAATTAGTAATGTCTTACTAATTCTTGTTTAACTGTTAAAAATTAAGAATTTTATATGCAGTAATGAACAGCTTTTCAAGAAAATATAGTCTATAATTTGGTACTCATTTAGTTAGTTACTAAACCTTATTCGAGAGCTTTCTTGTGTTGTGGAAAAGATAAAATTGTCTCAGGCTATCTACTGAGGCAAATAATTACATCGGTGCTTGGAAAATAAATTTTTTTTTAGATTTAAAATCTTATATTTTATATTAATGTTGTGTTTTTCTTAATAATTTTTTATGGAAATTATCATAATACAACAATTAATTTGTACTCTTTTGTAAAATACATGAAAGGTGTCTGTTTTAATTGTCCCTTAAACCAAAAGCGCTCAGAAAGAATAGATTTATAAAGTCTCAGGTATTTGACACATCAGTTACACTTGGATATGTTCATGCATATGTGATAAAAAACTATAGCACTTAAGAGAACTATATTCTAAATTATGTCTTACAGAAAATGTTTAGACAATTTGCAGTAAGATAGGAATGAGTTGAAATGATTGTACGCTATATATAATTCATACTAAACTATAAGTAATAGTTGAAAACTGATTCAAACAGTTTAGTAGAGAATTATGGTCTCTAGATTTAAATGTATTAAATTATGTTAAAAAAAAACACCAGATACGTCTTCCCTAGTACAGAGATATCAAATAATGAATTTAATTGATATATTAATAGACTCGCCTTATAGAGTCTAGAGTCATCTTTAAATATTTAGTTTTTTAATCAACCTTCGGTGCTGCCCCACGCTGATGGCCGGAGGCACTTGCATTTTGGGTGGCGGAGTGTGATCAAGAATAAAAACAAGTTTTGTGTGTTTTTTTCAATAAAGAGTTTAGTTTTTTGGTAATGTTTGTTTTTGTTGAATTTTTGGGTTTGGAGAAAATGTAGGGGTGTGGTCGATATAATACCTAAGTAGCCTTTTTTCTTACCTAGTAACCGATTGTAATTCATTATAATCATCCGTAAATGAAACATTAGCGTTGGGGGCATAGTGGTAGTCCTTTTACTGAACTACATCGTTTTATAACGTTCTAAGTTCATTGAAAAAAGTTTAAGCATTGGGGGCATATAACGGAATCTGACCTACAACAACTTAATTAAAGCAGTCAGAGGAAATCATGGAGTTTCTTACATACAAATCCTTCACGGCCTTATTATATTCAATCTTCTTTAATTAAATAACTTTATTTCCATTTCGTAATTTAAAACAAAGTAAACAAACATTGCGTTCTAAAATGCTGTTATGAGATACTATAGATTGCTTTAAAACATACTTTTATTGAAGGTATAATCACCCGATATTTGTACCTATAATCACCAATATTAAGTTTACAAATGTGCCTCCGTTTTGTAGCTAGCCAAGAAGACTAGTAAGGAGAGTAAAGTCTTATAAGTTTAACCATTAATACAAATTCAGTTGGAGGAAACATTTGTACAACTAATTTTAACTGTTAAATTACGCAAACGTTTACACGTAACATTTTTAGTTAGACACAATATATAACCTGGCAAAATCACATCAATAAATAATTACAAATACAGGCGGCCCCGTGAAAGTCCGTGAAAGTTATAAATAGTTGTTGGACATAGTACATTGCACTAGAAAATTGGAAAATGTTAATAAAACAACATAAAAACCTTCATATCTGAGTTATAAAACACGTATAAAAGAGATATATGTAAATATAGGATTGATATTACCGTGATTTGCAAATACAACGTAAATCGATAAATCATAAATTTTCACTATATGTAAATTACTCCGAAACTTTTAAGTGAATCTGAAATCAGCATTTCTTTCCGGGGGTAGGGTGTAACACATATTTGGTAACTTAATGTTGCAACGTGAACAGTTTGACAGACTTGTTGAGTGCCGGTACTATTCCTATTTCTAAGAATTATAAAAAGCAGAGTCTGCCATTCTTACAGACCGCAAAAGTATAATTTATGATGTCGGCAAGGGTTAGTAGACTTACGGTTCTGGAATTTTCCAACCTTCAGAGGTCAGTACACCATGGTCATGCCAGGTACCGGGCGACCTTCTTGGAAGTATAGTTTGTCCGCTATCCCAGAGGATTACAAGGTGACCTTTACACACGAATGCGCTCGCACCGTGATTAGGGCAGCCCACCCTACCTAGCTACCCTGACTGAGATGACTCACATAGTTGGCCTTACTCTGCAACATTGCTATTGTTATACTTGTTATGTTATGTTGGTTAATATTTCTTAAAGCTATGAAATCTGCATTTTATTTCTTGCAAACCGAGTCCAAACACAAAATAAATAATATATTTTTTACGTATCTTAGAAATAAAACTGTCAATGATTACTGTATTTATAAACATCAGGAATGTCGGAGACATTTCGTGTTTGCTCTCTATTATAATCAACAAATCATAAAACAATTCACTGTATTTGTTGCCTACATTTAGTCGAGATTATCCACAAATTAGTTTTTGCTACGTTTTAAAACACTAAACCGGATGTTTAAAGAGAACTGAGAGAGGAACGATGAAGAACATTTTTTTTAATGTCACGAAAGTAAATTCTAGTTATTCGTATGTTTTGAAATCATTTGGTTCATTATATTATGTATTTAAACCTTGCGTTAATGGAAGTTAGGAATTCTCAAAGATTGTTAAGCTATATTTTCGTCATACGTTTAAATATAAATTACATAAATTTTTTACGATTTCAGTATTGTTCATATTATACATAGAACAAAAGAGTTACATAGTAGTTTTGTTTAAAATATAACATTTAAAAATATACATAAAGTGAGAGTATGGGTTCAATAACAGTGGATCAAGTATGTTTTGCTAATACATTTTTATTTACAAATAAAACAATTAGTACATAAAACATTTTTATATATAGATAAATAACGTTTTTGTTTAGTAGTACCTAGAGTCAATTTAAATTCTTTTTAATGTTGAACATTAGTTCTACATTTGTTTGAATGTGTTACTACTGATCAGTAACTGAACAAATCTTCACTTTACAGAATAATTGACTACGTCGTTGCAAGTTATAAAGCAATAAAAACATATATATTATTATATTACAAGCTGGGTGTACCAAAAACCACAAATCGTTTAACAGGCTTCGGATAGCCTAAAAGAAATACTTCACGTTTATAACTAATTTATTCTGATGGTTAGGCTACATGTTAAAATGTCACATAACGCTACTCAGTTTTATTACAAATTTATTTAATCTATGATTGACACGTTGCCACCAAGGTTAAAAATAAATACAAAGTAAAACTGTTCAATAATGTGCAACCAAATCTCATTAAGTGACAAACCATCAAAGAACTCAACGTTACATTCGCACAAACGAAGGTTCCTGCAAAATTTCAAGCCTATAGATATTGCATATAGAAAATCTTTCTCTAGATATCTTTCCGGACAAACATATTGGAATTACAATAATACAGCTTTTCGAGCGTTTTACAATTAATGATTTAAAAATAAAAATGTTATAAATACTAATAAAATATTCCCTACTTGTAAAAATTTATCAAATATTCTATTTCTACTTAGAGTCCAAAACTTACGATTTTAGATCATATGGACACACACTTCTTTATTTGTATGAGATATAAAATATACTCCTTTCCATTACTGTCTAAGATTCAGTTATTTTACAACCTTAAGCAGTAGATGTGTATGTATATGACATATTTAATGTGAAGAGAGGATAATAACTGTATATATTGGTGTTTTCAACATAACACCGTATGAGTTCACTGCCGATTATCCCTACATTTTAAACTCAGTTTTTACAATTTTTTGGGGAATGTATAATTATTTACTTATACTGTAATGTTTATCGAAATTATCAAATTGTTTTCATTGCACATTTAGAAATAAATCCAAATACCATAAATTGGATTGACTAAGTCCTTATCAATAAAATATTTTTTCTGATATTTCCTAGTTATTGAACGTGCCAAGATAGCCAGTATCAGGATTGGATCTTCCAGGAAGACTGGACTACACAAGGGCGTCATTGTGTTTCCTGATATTATAACCTTTTGTACTACTTTATAAACGAAACTCTATATTTGGTCAGGAGTTAGCGCTTGTCACAGTTTTAAGACAAAGACGAGCCTGAAGATATGCGTAGTCTGAGGATCATCCCAATTAGGACCTCTGAGGATAGTCCATGACCGCTGTTGATATCCTTTATATCTATTCTTTCCTGGATGAGTCAGTTGCTCTATATTGTAGAATACCTGATACTCAGCTTTCATAATCTTACTATCAATATTTTGCAGAAAACCTTATGATGTGATATAGGAGAAGAGAATATAGCTGGATGAGTATTAGAACTATACTGTAAATTACTGCTAATGACATCATGTGTGTATGATGGACCAGTATTCAACTTTAGCAAAGATATTTTTAATATTTGTGTAACTTCAAACTGTAATTCCTTTAATAATATTCCTGTACTTGCTCTTCAGTAAGAAGTTTTTCAGTTTTTGTGCGATTTTTCTTCTCCCGAAGCGTACTGGTGACTGATTTAGGGAACTTCCGGTAAATAAGATAAAATAAGATATAAATAATAAAATAAAATAAATTAGATAAAATTTGTTAATCGTAAAATAGTATTTTTACTGCACTGCTCCTGGTTGCAATAAAAACTACTAATACTAAAATAAACCATTAATTGCACTTTTATTCTTCTAATTGCCAATATAATTTTCAAACTATTATTATTATTGTGGATATATTAGTTAGATATCAAAGAAATCACCCTCCTAACGTTAGTTCTGGCAAATTGTTTTTACTTTTCGATCAAGACTCCCAGAATCTAAAACAGTTATAAAATTAATATACAGGGTGATTGATATAAGTATACCAGCAGTTTTGCTTCAAAATAACAAGAGACATAAAACGTTTAATAGACACTCACCTGGATATTTATTATAAAACGTTGCGTGGATTTAAAATTGTTGTTATGTCACCCATTATCCTAAAATTGCAGCTAATTACAAAGTTGTAATAGAAAACAATTCTGAATATGTTAATTTCAGGTACATAATAAAATTTGAAAACAGTTTCTGGTACTGTTAGTGATTTGAGTGTGAATTCTTGTTCCAATAAATCGATTAATCAAGAAGTGTGCCGGTCATTTTATTTAAATATTTAGGAATATATTCTACCATTAAATCGTAATTAAATATCTTTCACACAAACGATTGAATAAATTAGAGTTTCTTAAATTTTATATTTTAAACGCGAAATTCCCATTACATTTTTGTAAACCTTTTAAACTTGTTATGTAAAGTAGAGTTAACCTAATCAATTAATCCCTTTCCGTACCAAACCGTGATACCTAGTCTAAAGCCGTGATATATATTTGGATATCAATTTTTTTTATTTAATAATGCAGGATTCAATAAAAATAGACAAATAGTGGACTTGCACACATTGGCTGTGATCACATGAGAGATGGATTCAAGTCGCAGCGCTGCACAATGGTACAGCTATTTAAGTGAACGAATATAATGGTCGTTAAAAGCACTTACGTTAATGATACTCAAACTCAAACTCAAATTTCTTTATTGACAAAACACAATATGGTGTCATACAATGGCGTCATGTACAAAATAGGATTGTTCCATTCAACAAATAAAAAATAATACTAAAGTAGTCATATTTTAAGAATAACAAGGTACGGTACATGACCATAACAATAACTTAAACATGATCATAGGTGACCTTTCACCTTAGACTACTACTATCGTTGAGGAAGTCCCTGACTCTGTAGTGGCACTTCACCTCCAACAAGTTCTTTACCCCTTTAGCAAACGATTTCCCGTCACCTTCTGCCTTAAGGGTTTCGGGAAGAGCATTGAACAACCGTATACCACTAAACCGCAATTGCCTTTCAAAGAAACTGGTCTTGTGTGGAGGGATCTGAAGGTTATTGGAATGTCTGAGATGGTAAGTGTTGGAGTTGTGGGATTTTCTGAACAGGAGGGGATTTTTATGGATATAAGTGAGACAACTATGGATGTAAATTGATGGAAATGTGAGGATTTTGTGTTCTTTGAAAAGAGGTCTGCAGGATGATCGGCTAGGGTATAAATATTTATTTATGAATACATGTCAATAAAAAAGTACTTATGAACTAAAATTTAAATTTCACAAACCTTTATACTATAATTTAACAAGCCATACACGGAATATTGTATTAGTGAGACAGAAGCACATTGTATAATAAGGAGTACTAAAATAGTATGTATCTGATGTGTGCCTTACATCATAAGTTATATTTGCCTTATAACTAAGTAGATTAGTATAGGGAATTTAATTTTTGAACATTGCGTTTGAAGTCGCGGTTAATTACTATTAGAAGTAAATAAAAATCGTTATAAATAACTAATTAAGAAACCTAATTGAAATGTCAACGCAACTCGAGTTTCTCTACTAAAAGAGTCCGCAAGAGAGCATAAAAGTTATTATAATAAAAAACTTAATTGTTGATTATTACTAGAATGTAATAGTAAAGAATCAGTTTTTCGAAGTAACTTTTAATTTACGAAAGGCGCTTAATATATCCCACTCTGCACATACGCAATATTATAATGATTTTAATACTGCATGTTACTCTGCTGTGTTGGTGATTTTTCACAAATAAAAAATACAATCTTGGTAAAGCATGTGGACGTGCCGCCTAAAGACTTTTTTTACTAACCCTCCTAAAAGTAGAATAAATATTCAAAAATTGTTTACAAATAGGTACTCAATAACAATGTTGTAAGACATTTTGTATTTTTTAATCTTTAAAGAATCTACTTTTTGATTATAAACAAATGGGTCATTGTCGTTTACAAATTGTTCGAACCCTACTACTACTACTACTTGCAGTCTTGAAAAATATTTTATTCCAATACTTCTAAACTAGAAGATGTGAGTCATCGACACAGGGACGACAGGTAGGCCGGGCAGCGCGTGTGACATTGCGTGTGCGTTTGGGTACAAGTCTCCTAGTAATCCTCTGGGGCTTTTGAGATAGCGGACAAACTATACTTCCAAAAAGGTCGCCCAGTACCTGGTATGACCTCCATGATCCGACTTCTGGAACCTGGAAAATCCCTTAACCGAAAGTCCAATAGTCTTTGCCGATATCATAAATACATCTGCTATCTTTAAAGGTGGCAGCCTTTCATTATTACAATTCTCAGAAATTTTGTTAGTAGTACTGGCACTCAAAACGTTTTTCAAACAATTCACATTGTATCGTTAACCTAATGTAAATGTTCTAAGGAATCCTTCCTTGTCCAACTTCAGAGAGCATCTCTTTTCAAAAGTCGTAGAAATAACCAACCGCGTCATAATTACTAGGCTAAAAGTACAGTAGTATTAAAAAAGTTTAATTTGTAGTTTAAGATGGAAAAAGGTAATTTTTATAATATTCTACAGTAAAATCAAACATATCAACAATCCTTAAAGGCAACCGGGCAACGTTACTAGTTTTATTAATGACTACAATTATAATCAGCATAGCCTAATATATTAAGGATGCCATATATCAGATAATTACTGAATTATCCAATAAAAATGTGTAAGTACGCAGACTTTCGTAGAAAGGCAGAAACATGATAAGTGAAAAATTAACTAATGGTATCTTCCAACATATTTTTTTTTTATAAAAGAACACCATTTGTGAACACGCAATATTTTCGTATGGTTAAAAAGAGCATGTAGTATTCCTTATTCTTACATTGAAAAGCATTATACCATTACAATGTTGGGTTGTGATGATAATAGCCTTAAAAATTATTATATTTATTTTCATTTCATTAAAAACAATGCAGTTCATGATGTCCAACCAAACTGGCCATGGGAATATTGTTTTTAAACAAAGGTACTGCAGCAAAAACTTTTATTTTAATTTTATAGTATATAGTACCCAGTTCCAATAAAAAACACAGACATGCAATGTTACATGAATATAAATAAAGATATTTTTATGTATATAATTAGAACATTTAGTTGATTTAGCTATCGGCTTTAAGAAATTAATTATCTCCATTTTGTCATATAATGGATTAAAATATTAGGTAACGTTTGAAGTTTGTAAAAATTCCGCCTTTTCTAAATCACAGTCCGAACTAATTAATAAGTTTCTGTTATTAATGTTTACTTTATTATGTATACGACATGTCATCAATATTAAAACTCAAATGGTTAGCTCTCAAATTAAAAATTGTTTAGTAAAAAGTATAAAACTGTTACTGTTTTGGTAATGTTTTAATTATGAATATTTCAATGTGAAATTTCAATCTTTTTTTGATGGTCACAATACTGTTAAAAAGTTAGCAGAGAGTTCTGGGACACGTTGTATATACATAGTTTAGGTTCATAAATAGGATAATATTTCCAAATCCATGTCTTCACAATATTATAAACCTGGTATTATTACAGGACCGTCATCATGTGTAAATTTTGGTTTAATATAAAATAAAATATAATAGAGCATCCCTTATAGTGCTTGAGAATAATGCTTTACTATTCTATATTAATGTTTAAAACACGTAAAAATATTGTATTATAACGCAAAGTGTATAAGATACCTAATAATTCTATTTAAGTTTTTTACTTCAATAAGAGATTTTCACAACCATACAATTTTAATAAAATAAAATTATATAAAAATATTTTCCTGCGCTATAAAGACCACGCTTTACTTGTTGTCTGATTCTCAATATTCCTTAGAGAAAAGACCACTGTGCCTGTTCATATGTTTATTAACTTATAAAGGAATATTTCAAATTGATATTTCTTTTTAACATTTAACTTTTTAACAATGCTATTTTCTTAGTGATAGTGTTTATGATGTAGGTCTATATTAGGTGGGACCGTATGGTATTTTTCAAAGGGATTTAGAAATATATATATCAAATAAATTTCAATGTGTATTGTGTGATCAGAGGTTAAGTTACATTTTTAATCAACCTTCGGTGCTGCCCCGCGCTGCCGGCCGGAGGCACTTGCATTTTGGGTGGCGGAGTGTGATCAAGAATAAAAACAAGTGTCGTGTGTTTTTTTTTTAATAAAGAGTTTAGTTTTTGTTTGGTAACGTTTGTTTTTGCCAATGGCGCAGTGTAGTGGGTACGGCGGTTATCGCAAGATAACCAGATCAAGCAACGCCGAGCGTGGCTGCTGCTTGGACAGGTGACCGCTGAGCGATCCGTGTAGCCATTGTACACGTACATGTACTTTATTATCAAGTGGTCTAACACTCAAGTTTTAAGTTCAACCAGAAATTGATCTTAAAGACCAATATACATGATAGTGTTTATGATGTAGGTCTATATTAGGTGGGACCGTATGGTATTTTTCAAAAGGATTTAGTAATATATATATCAAATAAATTTCAATGTGTATTGTGTGATCAGAGGTTAAGTTACATTTTTAATCAGACCTAAAGAGCCCATTTATTTCATGCGAATCTTGAGAATTAGTTAGTCCCCTCACCGCAATGTGGAACTAGCGCCACTGTACCTCTCTCCTTACGGTACTCCAGGTAGCTGGAGCACCAACCAGGGGCAGCCTAGGCCGCAGTCATCTTTCAGCAGTTGTGCGGAGTGGTTGTTAGTTGATGCGTTATTTTTCCTCGTTAAATAATTCTATTTAATTTTTTATATTGTGTTGTTACTGTAAGGAGTGAGACTATTTATTCTTTTGTGTTTTCATTGTACAAATTTTTAACAGTGAAGCAAAATGAGTTGCACTTCCATCTGCATATCGTCAGCACTTCTAGATAAATTATTGGTAAGTCCTAATTTTAAGATTCGGTATTATTTATAATTATTTTAAATAATATATAAATAAATATACGTAATTAATATATGCGGTAGTTTTGAATATTTTGTAAAGTCATTTTAATAATATTTTAACTTACGTTCCAGTATATGTACGATGTAGTTTCAAAATTTTATTTTACGAACAATTTTTAATTTAATTTGTTTTTTAAAGATGTATTGCTGTTTTTTAAACATACATACATATAATTAGGGTATACAAAAATTACTCTAACATTTCTGTAGTGGTTAAAACAATTACAGTATATTTGTTTTATATTCACAATTGTTCTTATTATAGAATTATACATACAGTCTTATTTTTAATTCATGTCTAATTAGTTTTGTCTCCTTCTAAAATAACATAGTTAATTAAGATAAAGTTTTTGCAAATGTTTTTATCATACAACTAGCTACCTTTTGAAAAATAGTACTTATTTATATTTGGATAACACGATATTAAGACCTACGGGTAGATTATCACACTCTGTAGATTTTAATTCTGGATATATTATTTATGTGTTGCCAAGTTTTGAAGGAAACCGTTTAGTTTGGTGTTTAGGATAATTCGTTCTCTCACAACCGACATAAGAACTAAATGTGTTGCGTTTTTGGAATTTACATTAATTTCTTGTATTTATTGTAATTTGTCCTTATAACATTAATGTATGTAACGCCATAGTTACTTTTTGTACCTTATTTCAGTTCCAGAGTCGTAAATGTCATACTTGTGGTTAACGGAACCACAACGTATATGGTTCGGTATATATATATATATATATATATATATATATATATATATATGTATCTCGATTCAACATATATGGCGAGTTTAATGTAATTTACTTTTAACATATAACAGTGTAATATATTTTTTTTTATAATATATTATTACCGCTATTAACCTGTTTAGATAACTATTTAATGATTTAGCTCTAATGTTGCTAAAGATGATAATTGCAGAATTGTGATCTTGAACAAGCATGTTTAACGACAACAATAATTTACTTAAAGATATGTATTTTGCAGAGTGGAAGTGTGTCCAATTCCTCTACGTCGTCGCACAATATAGTGTACGAACCAGGACTGGTAGACCATCAGCTGATTGGAGACAGCCAGTTCTGTAGGTTCGGTGAACAGCTGTTGGGACTTCGAAGGGTGCCTACACCAAATTGTAAGTTTTAATTTTATTTACACCTTTGAATATACATGTAATGTACTAAAAGTTATATCAGCATAGTTGGATAAGATCGCAGTTTAATTTACTTTTTTTTATTTTATTTAACATCCATTACTGTATAATTTAGTATATGTATTTTTATATTGTATTGTTTAGATTGTCTCTTGTGACTAACATAAATATATGCATATTTATTTGTTGCAGCATCTGGCCGGATAGGAATCTGCGTCAGCGGTCAAACTATATCCGACCTCCATAGGAGAGTGAAAGAGAAGGTTTATCCGATATCGAACAAAATCATCCTTATGATTGGGACGAATGACTTTTTGAAGGTAATATTTGGCTCTGTATTGTTATTTCATTTAATATCATTAGTTAGTAACAAAATATTTTTGCAAGGGAAAGTTATTCATTAAATAAAAGCAAAGCAATACATATACGAATAATTTAATAAACACATTTGGTACGTAACTTTATAGTGATATTCTCTACACTATTTTGTTTGTTGTAAAATTGTAATAAAAATATGTGTTTAATACAAATTAGTTCTAATATTGTTATTTAAGTCCTATGAATGTTTTAGTTGCCTCAGTGATCAAAGTCATCTATAACCTAATAGTAAGAGTTAGTCCGAAGTATAATTTTGACGTTTACAATCAGTCTAAAATATTATATTTTATGCTATTGGCTTTAATATTATCACCACAACTCACTGCTTATCAGTACTTTCCACTGATTTCACGCAATCCGTTTTTCACACATTCTCTGTTACCCGTTACACTAGTAGCTTTCAAAATATGTTTATGTTTTTTTTTGTGTAGTTCATGTTGGTTTACATAATGCTGAAGCATAATGTTAATAAACAATGATTTCAGAATGCAGACATTTCAAAAATGTGTAGGGAACTGTCTGCACTCATCAAAACCCTGCAGGAGACTGTAAGCAGTATAATACTACTGACCCTGCCACCTATACCCAAGCTGGAAAAAAAATACGGTACTAGTCACTTCAAACTCTTGGAGAAATACAATAGTCACATCCGTAGCTTGGAAAATGGTAAGCCTTGTTATTGCTCTTTTCTCTGTATTGTTTTAGTGGAAACAAGAATTATCTATGTCTTCTCGTAACTTAAAATTTTTATTTAAAACGATGATTGTTAGTCAGTTTCAGTAAATTTAGTATATTATACATGAAATCTTGTTGATGTGATAGTCATAAATGTTAAGATCACTATTTTTAATCTGAGTAATTAGGCTATTTTGCAAAGTGTTATTGGTTTTTAATCATTTTGAAATTTATCATGATGCCAGATTTGAATGGTACTCTATGCCTCGATACATAATTGTATAAACATTTTATTTGTTCCAGAAGACTTATGTAAGGATAGCCGACATCTGCCCACTGTACCTGAGTTCTTCTCCACGCCAGAAATGCCTTATGCATTTGTTTGAACTGTAAGTATTTATATATATTTATTAATTTCACTTTGCGATTATTATTGAATTTTTATGAAGCACCGAAAATAGAGTTATTAACTTTATATTATAAACAAATATTAATATTGTTTTATTATACTGTGAATTTTCATAAAATATTAAGTATGAAATACATTTACTGAATGTCTGTTTAATTTCATGTTTCGATTTTTTGCAGATTTTTCTCTGGAAGAGCTAGGAGACCAGATTTAATCCACCTTAATCGGCAAGGTCTTGTAGTTTTGCGAAATTATATCTTAGACAAATGTTTATAAATTTTAGATTTGTTTTTAGTCTGCATAATATTAGATTTATATTACTTTATATCAGGACATTTTATTTTTATAAAAATGACATAGCATGTAAGTTCTTCATAATTTGTTTTTTTATTAGTCCACAAAAGATGTATATGAGAACACGTCTTCCAATCTTTAATGAACTCTATAAGTTTAAAAATGTGTTTTTATTTAATTCGGATTTATGAAACTTTTACAGATCTACCATTGCCAATTTTTACAAATTGTATAAAACTGTTCAAAATTATTTTGTAAGTAATAATATACATTTTTGTATTTTTAACATCAGGTTTTCCAAATAAAAAAAATTAAACATATGGTTTTGAATAATATAAGCATATAATAATTTATAGCTGTTAAATATTTGATTTGTTACAGGGTATATACAGTTATACTATTTCTTTAGATGTATGTAGGCTGTATATGTAAACATTTATAACATAATTATCATTATGGTAAATATTTCTTTGCATTTATTTTGGTCTTAAGCTTTTTGTACATTTAAATAAACAATTTGTTACTATTATTGAGTAATGTACAATTCATGTAGATATATATTAGTAGCATAAAAATATTACTGTTCAAGTTCCATAATACCAGGTAGTCATTTAAATTCTGTGTATTATTGGTAATGTTGTAATACTTTTTACCAATAAACATGTTTTACCATAAATATTTTCTTATCTTAAAATTTTGTTTATGTAGGAATGGTATATTGTTACAATATTGTTAGTACTAAGTAAAGTCTTTGAATATAACAAATTGATATTTTTATTTCACCCTTACCCCACTAAATGTAGACAGAAACGCAGCTCTTTCCTGTAATGTGTGAGATATTATATAAAAAACGTTTGCGTATATACTTCTTAACGTGAAAAACCTCAAATAAGAGCCCGTGTCAATTTCGCTTAGCTTTAAAATCTCTTTAAAATGATCACTGAAAAATATTTGTAATATAAATGTGATCCTTTTTTTGGACTAATTGAAGAGTTCCATCATATTACATAAAAATACTTTTACTACGATTATTACGGACTTAGTGTTGCTCCACTCTGGCCTAAAATATTAAAAGTGTTATTTCAATTTTGTGAACTACTCGTTCAATTCTATGAAAAGTTTCAGAGAAATTTATATTTGTCATTAGTAATAACCTAAACTGTTAATCAAACTCAAAACAATGTTAATCTACAACTTGTAATCAGAGTATATTATACATTCAATCTTCTTGATATATCTCGACATATCATGACGGTTTACGTCATTATTATTAATCTGCCTAAATGAAGCTTTTTTGCTCTGTTTTTTTTGATTTTAACCATTTTGAAACTATGACATGAAGCAATATTGTTATGGAAGTCTTTGCCAGAATACATCATTTTATATAAATTATGTTTGTTCTAGAAGACTATGTAAGTATAGCCGACATCAGCCCACTGTACGCGACCTCTTCTCAACTCCAGAAGTGCCTTATGCATGCCGTTATAGATTTATTGTTCCATTAGTATGTGAGAATTTTAATCGTGTGTATACATTTAAATGAAAGTCTTCGGTGTTTTACTACATATAAAAACACGTTTAAATTATCGAAAAATATTGTTACTTTATCTAATTGGTTAGTATTAAAATTGTAGTCAAGATTCAATGTCACAATAAATTACAAACGTTGAACAAATAGTGATAGTAATTAATAACTTATATTAAATTTTTACTGTCTAACTCAAGCATTATATAAGGAACCAGAAATGTATTTTTCACCAAAAATTATCGTTTTATTTCCTATTATAAGAGCAGACAAAACCTGTCAAGTTCAATTCCATCTGGAAAACCAAGCTCCTAAAGTCAAATGTCAATAACCAGTGATAAACGTGTAGAGGTTTGCGGGGAAAAGAATGAATTCCCCTTATGTTAAAGGTAAAATCCTGGACAACAATCTTACAAGGAAATATATTTTTAAAGATTCCATTAGTTCATGTTTCTCTTGCTACGTTTCTGTCTTATTTACGAGGGTCTGCGTAGTTACTCATTTTCATGATTACCTAATTCCGTAATTATTAGATGTATGGTATCTCCATATATTGATATAGGCTGATTGTAATAGTAGTCATCAGGAACAGTGCAAACGTTACCTGCCTACCTCTATCGATTCTTGTTTGATTTGACTACAGATTATTATAAAAAATGACTTCTTTACACCTTAAAGATAAGGGTACAGAGGATATTGAAGTAACAAGGTAACTGCGCAATGTGAACAATGTGTGCCAGTACAATCAATATTTCTAAGATGTAAGGAGAGTGTACTATCCCTAGAGACAATTTGGCCGGCTCCAGTGGTCGCTACATCAAGGTCATGCCAGGTACTGGCCTAACTTCTTGGAAATATAGTTTGAGCCTCAGAGGATTACAAGGCAATCTTTACAACCGAACGCATACACACCGTCGTTAAGGATGCCCTCCTTACCTGCGTTCCCTGTGCCGATGACTCACATAGTTGGCCTTACCTTGAAAAACTACTATTGGTATTATGATTTTTATGTTAGGTTAATATTTTCTTAATTTTTGAAATCAGCATTTTATTTTTAGAAAAAAGATTCCAAACACGAAATAACTATGACATTAATAATGTATCTTAGAAATAAAGGCCTCAATCATTACTTTATTTGTAATATACGTCAGGAATATCGTAGATATTTTGTGTTTCGACTCAATTTTGGCCACCAAATCATTAAACAATATACTGAATCTGTTGCTTAAATTCAGTTGATATTATCCATTATTGTTTCCTGTTTTAAATCGCAATACTGGATATTCAAAAAGATCCGTAAGAGATAAGATAAAAACTAGAAAGTTACATGGTAGTTTTAGTGTGTTAATAATTCAGTAACTGAACAAATCCCCACATTCATAGAATAATTGAATACTTAAGCAAATTTTAATACAATAAAATTATATTGTATTATTTAGTTATGACTATTGTTAACTAATTATTATTATTTGAACCTTGCTTTAAATATTACAAAGCACGATAAACCAAAAATCGTGTAAAAGTCTTCGCATAGATTACATGCAAAACTTTATAACTAATTTTTTCCGAAGATTATGCTAAATGTAAATATGTCTCATAACTGTACTAAGTTTTCTTACAAATTGATTTATTCTGCGATTGGTACGATGCTTCCAATATACCATGAGACCAGTGTAAAAATGTTCACTACAGTTCAGAAAAACCTCATTGAGCGACAGATCCTCGAACCCGATGTTACATTCCCAAAAATGAAGGTCTGTAAATTTTCAAGCCTATACATATCGCCTATATAATTTTCCAGCCCTAGAGTATTTTACATCTTTTACTATTTTAGATTGTTATAGATCTAAAAAAGAAATATGTTATGAATAGCAATAATATATAGCTTGCTTGTAAACATTTCTCAAAGATACTACTTCTACTTAGAGCCCAAAACTTTTGATTTTAGTTCATATGGACACACATCCCATGATTGGCATGTGTATAACAGAGATATAAAATTCGGTTACTTTACAATCTTCAGCAGCAACTGTGTATAATAGAGGGCGTTTTAAAAAGAACTTTACGACTTTAAACTCTACACTCATAAATTGTAGCCCTACTAGGAGGATCTTTAGCGTACTTTGTACGAAAATTACGCTGAACTGTTGTCACAGACTTCGATTCTTCAAACCAAAACACATAACTAGCACGCTCCGGTTCAGTGAATGCAGCCATGTTTAACGTAACTTAAGCGTAAGCGCTTGTGCGGCGGACTACGCGATTCAAAACTTGAACTGTTTTCCTTTAAAACAACACCAAAACCAGGTTTGTACCTTGTTGGTCAAGGAATAGTTGGTCAAGCACTCATATGGTTTTAAATTGGAATCACCACATATATACAGATATTATATATATATTTATTATGACTTAGAATGTAAAAACAATAGCAACTGTAATTGCTTAAAGCTGGAATCGGTGACTAAAATGAAATAATTAGGTTAAATAATAGAATAAAATCTTTTTTGGAAGAGCCATGTAAAAAAATTAAAGAGAGCTGGTGAGAACTGTTGGGAGTTTTTACTTGTTAAGGAACATTTGTCCAAAAAAAAGTCATGATTAACATATATCATGGCTTAGTTGGATCTCGATTAAGATATGGACTAGCATGCTGGGGAGGCACTTACGTCAGCACATTATATCTTATCATAATCCTCCAATAGTCCTTCCTCAGAAATATAACCAATTCCCGTTTTACTGATCATTCCTGGCCATTATTTATGGAGTTAAAGATTCTTCCCTTTCGTAATTTGTATATTTATAAAGTTCTAAAAATATTTTTTATCAGAAGTTGAAAAGATGTTGACGAACGGAATTTACCTTATACATTATGAAGGAATTTGTTTTTGTTCCTAAATCAAATCTAACTATGGTTCAACAATTTTTATCGTGGAGTGCACCGAGGATATGCTATTTAATTTTTAAATATATTGATAAAAATGTATCCTTAAACGTATATCTTAAAAATTTTAAATCGTTTCTTTTAAGTTTATCAGATTGTGAAAGCTTTCTCAGGGTAATTTCTTAAGAGAAGTGTCCATGTCATCAATTGGCATAGGGTACTCTAGGAACTGCTAGGCTATTAGTTTTTAAGCACTTTATGTATTATAAAAAGGATTTATTACTTTTAATAATATATTTATAATTCAATTACTTGCTTTGCGAAGTCTTTTTATGTAGTATTTTTATTAGTTTTGAAATTGTGTGCACACACTTGTATATCTGAAGTTATGTGCTTTGTAGCAATACAGCACAGCCATCCTCCAAGTCGTGTTTTGTTAATAATGATGGCTACCCCAAACAGGCTTGCCTAGGGGGCAAATCTTTACACGTTCATCACTGGTTATTGACATTTGTCTTTAGGATCTTGGTTTTCCAGATGGAATTGAACTTGACAGGTTTTGTCTGCTCTTATAATAGGAAATAAAACGATATGAAAAATATCAACGATGTTGATAAATACATTTCCGGTTCCTTATATAATGCTTGAGTTAGACAGTAAAAAGTTAATATAAGTTATTAAATACTATCACTATTTGTTCAACGTTTGTAATTTATTGTGACATTGAATCTTGACTACAATTTTAATACTAACCAATTAGATAAAGTAAGAATATTTTACGATAAATTTAAACGAGTTTTTTATATGTAGTAAAACACCGAAGACTTTCATTTAAATGTATACACACGATTAAAATTCTCACATACTAATGGAAAAATAATAAATCTATAACAGCATGCACAAGGCACTTCTGGAGTTGAGAAGAGGTCGCGTACAGTGGGCTGATGTCGGCTATCCTTAAATAGTCTTCAGGAAGAAACAAAATTTATATAAAATGATGTATCCTGGCATAGACTTCCATTTCAATATTGCTTCATGTCATAGTTTCAAAATGGTTAAAATCAATAAAACAGAGACAAAAAGCTTCATTTAGGCAGATTAATAATAATGACGTAAACCGTCATGATATGTCAAGATATATCAAGAATATTAAATGAATAATATACTATGATTACAAGTTGTAGATTACCATTGATTTGAGTTTGATTAACAGTTTAGGTTATTACTAATGAAAAATATAAATATCTCTGCAACTTTCCGTAGAAATTGAACGAGTAGTTCACAAAATTGAAAGAACACTTTTATTATTTTAGGCCAGAGTGGAACAACACTAAGTCCGTAATAATCTTAGTAAAAGTATTTTGATGTAATATGATGGAACGCTTCAATAAGTTCAAAACAAAGGAGTTACTTTTATATTACAAATATTTTTCAGTGATCATTTTTAAGAGATTTTAAAGCTAAGCGAAATTGACACGGGCTCTTATTTTGAGGTTTTTCACGTTAAGAAGTATATACGCGTACGTTTAAATAATATCTCACACAATACAGGAAAGAGTTCCGTTTCTGTCTATATTTAGTGGGGTAAGGGTAAAATAAAAATATCAAATTGTTATATTTAAAGACTTTACTTAGTACTATTCAATATTGTCACAATATACCATTCTTACATACACATAATTTAAAGATAAGAAACATGTTTATTGCTAAAAAGTATTACAACATTGCCAATAATACACAGAGTTTAAATGACTACCTGGTATTATAGAACTTAAACTAATATTTTTATGGTACTAATATATATCTACATGAATTGTACATTACTCAATAATAGTAAACAAATTGTTTATTTAAATGTACAAAAAGCTTAAGACCAAAATAAATGCAAAGAAATATTTACCATAATGATAATTATATGTTATAAATGTTTACATATACAGCCTACATACATCTAAAGAAATAGTATAACTGTATATACCCTGTAACAAAACAAATATTCAACAGTTATAAATTATTATATGCTTATATTATTCAAAACCATATGTTTAATGTTTTTTTATTTAGAAAACCTGATGCTAAAAATACAAAAATGTATATTATTACTTACAAAATAATTTTGAACAGTTTTATACAATTTGTTAAAAATTGGCAATGGTATATCTGTAAAGCCTTTATAAATCCAAATTAAATAAAATCACATTTTTCAACTTATAGAGTTCACTAAAGATTGGAAGACGTGTTCTCATATACATCTTTTGTGGACTAATAAAAAAACCAATTATGAAGAACTTACATGCTATGTCATTTTTATAAAAATAAAATGTCCAGATATAAAGTTATATAAATATAATATTATACAGACTAAAACAAATCAAAAATTTATAAACATTTGTCTAAGATATAATTTCGCAAAACTACAAGACCTTGCCGATTAAGGTGGATTAAATCTGGTCTCCTAGCTCTTCCAAAGAGAAAAATCTGAAAAAAATAGATACATAAAATTAAACAGACAGTCAGTAAATGTATTTCATACTTAATATTTTATGAAAATTCACAGTATAATAAAACAATATTAATATTTGTTTATAATATAAATTTAAGAACTCTATTTTCGGTGCTTCATAAAAATTCAGTAATATTCGCAAAGTATATATTGATTAATTTCACTTTATATATATAAATACTTACTGTTCAAACAAATGCATAAGGCATTTCTGGCGTGGAGAAGAACTCAGGTACAGTGGGCAGATGTCGGCTATCCTTACATAGTCTTCTGGATCAAATAAAATGTATATACAATTATGTATCGAGGCATAGATTACCACTCAAATCTGGCATCATGTTAAATTAAAAATGATTATAAACCAGTAACACTTTGCAAAATAGCCTAATTACTCAGATTAAAAATAATGATCTTAACATTTATGACTATCACATCAACAAGATTTCATGTATAATATACTAAATTTACTGAAACTGACTAACAATCATCGTTTTAAATAAAAATTTTAAGTTACGAGAAGACATAGGACTAGATAATTCCCTTTTCCACTAAAACAATACAGAAAAAAGAGCAATAACAAGGCTTACCATTTTCCAAGCTACGGTTGTGACTATTGTATTTCTCCAAGAGTTTGAAGTGACTAGTACCGTATTTTTTCTCCAGCTTGGGTATAGGTGGCAGGGTCAGTAGTATTATACTGCTTACAGTCTCCTGCAGGGATTTGATGAGTGCAGACAGTTCTCTACACATTTTCGAAATATCTGCATTCTGAAATCATTGTTTATTAACATTATGCTTCAGCATTACATGAACTACACAACAAAAAAAACATAAAACATATTTTGAAAGCTACTAGTGTAACGGGTAACGGAGAATGTGTGAAAAACGGATTGCGTGAAATCAGTGGAAAGTACTGATAAGCAGTGAGTTGTGGTAATAATATTAAAGCCAATAGCATAAAATATAATATTTTAGACTGATTTTAAAAGTCAAAATTATACTTAGGACTAACTCTTACTAGTAGGTTATAGATGACTTTGAACACTGAGGGTGTTTTCTTTAGTTTTTGTAATAAATACAAAATTATAGCTGCTATGGACAATTACAATTTTAAAATAACATTAATCATAAATTTAAGCATTGAATATACACTTTGCACATGATAACAGCAACTAAAACATTCATTTAACTTAAATAACAATATTAGAACTAATTTGTATTAAACAAATATTTGTATTACAATTTTACAACAAACAAAATAGTGTACCGAATATCATTATAAAGTTATGAATTAGATGTGTTACTAAAATGTTGTTACTAACTAATGATATTAAATGAAATAACAATACAGTGCTAAATATTACCTTCAAAAAGTCATTCGTCCCAATCATAAGGATGATTTTGTTCGATATCGGATAAAACTTCTCTTTCACTCTCCTATGGAGGTCGGATATAGTTTGACCGCTGACGCAGATTCCTATCCGGCCAGATGCTGCAACAAATGCATAAATGCAAATGTGCATATATTTATGTTAGTCATAAGAGACAATCTAAACAATACAATATAAAAATACATAAACTAAATTATACACTAATGGATGTTAAATTAAATAAAAAAAGTAAATTAAACTGCGGTCTTATCCAACTATGTGGATATCACTTTTAGTACATTACACGTATATTCAAATGTGTAAATAAAATTAAAACTTACAATTTGGTGTAGGCACCCTCCGAAGTCCCAACAGCTGTTCACCGAACCTACAGAACTGGCTGTCTCCAATCAGCTGATGGTCTACCAGTCCTGGTTCGTACACTATATTGTGCGACGACGTAGAGGAATTGGACACACTTCCACTCTGCAAAATACATATCTTTAAGTAAATTATTGTTGTCGTTAAACATGCTTGTTCAAGATCACAATTCTGCAATTATCATCTTTAGCAACATTAGAGCTAAATCAATAAATAGTTATCTAAACATGTTAATAGCGGTAATAATACATTATAAAAATAAAATATATTACACTGTTATATGTTAAAAGTAAATTACATTAAACTCGCCATATATGTTGAATCGTGTTTGTGCTTACATGGACTACTCACTTCCTTGGACTAAATTAATTTGAGTTTAAAATTTCTTAGGCTAAAATTTTATTTGCGGTTGACTTTAAAAATATTTAAAATTTTAACAAAGATAAAATTGTTTTTATTTTGTAAGCGAAGTTTCAACGCGGATTGAGTACTGAACATTTAGATGATAGATGCATATAATTAACGTATATCTTTTTTGTTATATTTCCCCATTATTATAATTTAACGGAAACATGAATATTTATTCCGTTAAACACAACTATGAATTTTACCACTCTGGAACTGAAATAACGTACAAAAAGTAACGATGGCGTTACATACATTAATGTTATAAGGACGAAATTACAATAACTACAAGAAATTAATGTAAATGCCAGAAACGCAACACATTTAGTTCTCATGTCGGTTGTGAGAGAACGAATTATCCTAAATACCAAACTAAACGGTTTCCTTCAAAACTTGGCCACACATAAATAATATATCCAGAATTAAAATCTACAGAGTGTGATCAAACCCGTAGATCTTATTATTGTGTTATCCAAATATAAATAAGTGCTATTTTTCAAAAGGTAGTTAGTTGTGTGATAAAAACATTTGCAAAAAATATATCATAATTAACTATGTTATTTTAGAAGGAGACCAAACTAATTAGACATGAATTAAAAATGAGACTGTATGTATAATTCTATAATAAGAACAATTGAGAATAATTGTTTTAACCGCTATAGAAATGTAAGAGTAATTTTTGTATACCCTAATTATATGTAAGTATGTTTAAAAAAACAGCAATACATCTTTAAAAAAAATCAAATTTAAACTTTTTTTTTTAAATAAAATTTTGAAACCACGTCGTACAAATACTGGATCGTAAGTTAATATATTATTAAAATGACACCCAGTAAGAGTAAAGCTCCAGAACCCTGATGGAATATGGTACCTAACAAACTCGAAAAACGTTACAAAAAAAACCAAAATAAAGGGCAATAGCCTCCGGAAGAAGTGGTTTGACTTCAAAACAAAACGACCTCGACATGGGAAGCGATCTGCAATTTAAGTTGAAGTTTTTCGGAAGAATCTTTTAGTTTAACTTTTTTCTCATTTTGTTTTCCCAAAGTAGGTGGGTGATGTAACATGTAATATTTTTACAGAGTCTTAGAGCAGAATGAATTTTTAATTTTGAAAGAAAGATATTTTTAGTTTAATGACATGTTATGATCTTTATTTCTTCCACCTACAATTACACAAACTCAACGCAGGAGACATCAGCTGGCTCGACTGGGTAAGACACGGAGTATCAGGATAAATCCGCCGGAGGTCGCTTAAGGGGCTAAAGCGCCTTACAGCGGACGGCTCAGGTACAACATTAAGTAAGTACGCTGTGTCTGGCGGACTGGCTTTCTCGGTCGGAGTCTGTGAGTCTCTCAGTCGAAGTCGTAAAGTCGGAGTCACCGTTCCCTCATAGCACGCGATAAGGTGCAAGTCCTAGACGTAGTAGGTACCTTATTTTACCTGCCAAAACACGTTTTTGACCGCACTTGCCTAGTCACTAGCGATACGATAAGTACATGAGATTACGTACTTAAGCTGCTAATAGAAGAATATGTTAGATATGAAATATAGCAATAAATTAAATCAGTAAGAATGGGACAAAATTGTATTACTAGTAACGATAAGTTTGAGTTTGGTTTTTATATAGTTTATCGTTTCTTTTCGATGCCGCTGGGTCGCTTGACGTACGTTTTCACCAGCGTTCCTTAGTTTCGAGCTAGGCGCGATTTCGAGCGAACTAGTGTTCGCATTTACATTTTATTTAGTTCAGCGTTACTTTTCGAGGCCGCTGGGTCGCTTGACGTACGTTGGCACCAGCGTTCCTCATTTTGGATCGTCAGTTGAACTAGCAACTGTCGTGTTAGGGAACGTTTAGGTAGGAGAACAGTCACCCTAAAGCAAATGCTGACGCCTTCCCTTTATTTCCTTTCGTTTTGTAGTCGGCGATGATGAAAGCCTGTTGTTCCGTTGAACATCGGTGCTGTTTTTGCTTCGGCTTTTTGTTTTACATTAATTCGGGTCTGAGCTGAACTTGGAAACAACCTCTCCCGTTCTAAGCCTGCATTTTCTCCTCTCGGCTGTTCTATCCGGTGTCTTAGGGTTATATAATACTATAAACTATCTCTGACCCGATTACACGTTATAGTACCATATTTCTCGCCTCTATCTTTCGTGTTTTTTTTCTAGGTTTGGATAAGTTATTCAGTACAATTAATTTTTATGGATGAATCTCGATAAACTAATTAGGTTATAAAGAATCAAATTCAGTCTGTTAAAATTAAATTTCTGTCTAAGATATTTCCGTTATTTTTCTGTAGTTTTCCGTGCGCTCCGATCAAGAAAATGTATCAACGAAAACCAATTTTGGTCATTCTTATTATGAAAACCTAAAAAAATTAAAAGTGCTTCATTTCACTGATTACTATTAAAATTCTAATTCCAGCAGACAAAAATTTTGAATATCTGTAGTGAAAATAGTGTAACGCATTGGAGTACAACACATAACGACACATAAAAAATAAAAATTAACATATCCTTGCCTGAGCAACGATTTACAGTAACCTAATATAAAGTTTTAGAAAAAGAAGAAGAGTCTATCATACTAGTACAAAATGGGGTATTTTTAGATGATATCTGAAAGTTACAACTCACATTAAAACAGCTTATAAACACATAAAACAAATATTGCTATCATCTCCCAAGTTAATTCCGTTAAAGTGTGCGTCTAATAGATCATGTCATGCAGAATTGAGTTAAAATAATTAACCAATTCATATGTATAAGAAACAAAAGTTATAAGTTGGAACCAGTACATTAATAAGCATAACTGAGAATAGGACTCAATTTGGGGTATTTAGAGTCATGAGATGATATTTCTTTCATAATTATTTTCGATAATATCCCGTTTGATGTCTCTTTTCGGTGTAAAGGATCCAACTTTTTCTCACTCCCCCTCCAATTGTTGAGCACAAAACGAACTCCTTCAGGTAACCGCCTCTCTAACTGTTTCAAATTCAAAACAACTTTATTCAAATAATTTGTACAATTACATTGCAAAGTATACAAATAAAGAACGGGATCAGTCATATTTTATTTAAAATATTTTTTTATTTCCATAAATTTTTCAAATGAATATAAAACTTATTGGTTAAAAATATTTTGAAGCATTTTTGAACAATACATTATTTTCTATACTGAGTAGGTCTTTTGGAATTTTATTTACACACTTAATTCCTGCCGAGCTTAAATTCCAACGCGTGTTTATGTACTGCCAATTGGTTTCTATTTCGAGTAAAGTAGTCGTGACTTGACCCTAATCGAGGCAATTTGTAAACATTTGATCTGACTATCATTACTGTTTCAAGTTTTAACATTCCGTAAACGGTTGAAATTCCTAATGTAGAAAAAAATAATCTTTCACAGAATCCCGGACTTTCAAATGTAGTACTATTCTAATTTTTAATTTTTGAAGTTGCAGAATGCTTTGCAGATTTGTATTATTAGTGGCCCCACACAACGCAATACCAAAGGTTATATGAGATAGTATGAGGGCATAGTAAACGGTTTTTTGAATTTCTATTGAGCAATATTTGGACATGAATTTAAGAGCAAATAATCCGAAAGAGATCTTTTTTGCAAAGTCAAAATTTGCTCATACCAAGTTTGTTAGGTTCCCATCCAAAAGTAATGCTACAAATTTGGTTTTTGTTAACTGAGAAATTTTTACATTGTCTATTGTTATACTTTCCATTAGTTTATTCCTATTTTGTTTTGTGCAGAAAAAAATTAGTTTTGTTAAAGTTCGGTAATTAATTTGTACTAACACTAGTCGACTGTCTTGTTTAAGGTTCTCCCTTTTTTGTCGCAAATTTTATGTTTACAACAAATCGGAGCTAATTAATAAAGACGCTTCATGAATTTGAGGTCACTAGAAGAAACCTGAGAATCCAGGATTGCCAAGACCAAAATAAAACTGGCCAGGGTAAAGGAATATCAGATTGATAGTCTTGTACAGTTTTTTATCCCTTAACTCAAACACATCATCTTTCAACCATGTTTCATAAATTCAAAATTTTAAATCCGTATGGCAAAAATAATATAAAAATTGTAAAAGATGGTGTAACTGATTGTTAAAGCAACGAAAATATCGACCATCCAGAGTTAATACTGTTTGAGACAACTGACCTTAATTTAAAAAAAATGTAACATTTATTATACTGCTGTCCATAAGAGTAGTCAACAAATATGACATTGTTTCTAATAGTTCGATTATACTGACCTGTTGTGACTGATACTCAAGGGTGATATATTGTTACGATGTCGGGAGTACTGCATACAATCTCTCTCTCACTCACTCCTCGTTGCTTTGTTTGGGGAATAACACTTTTCGTCAGCTTTTCTCATGAGGGCTTTGGACCTCCAACGGCAGCCTTAAAAATGTGTTTGTCTATCCTTCTTCACGAAGGAGCGTCATAGCCATTAACCTAATAAAAGCACACGATTAGTAAAATATTAATAACATAACAGCATAAAAAAATGATAATGTAACTAAACTAATTTATCTTAACTGATCACAAACACGATAAATGAAATAAATATTTGAATGTGTATATTAATATAACCACCACCATAATAAATTATTACTAAAGTAAGAGTATAACTAACTGTAAGTAAAACAAGTATTAACACAAACATGCTATCTGTATAATTGTAAAATAATTATATTTATCAATAAACGTTAATTAAAATTAAAAAAACTAAGTAGAAAATATAAACTACAATTTATAAAATATGTCTTAATACTATTAACTACCACCACCAGGTCAGAACAAGGACTTAGCTTACAGTAGTCCTCGTATATCTAATACTTAACAACCGTTAGAGGCAAGTCCAGCTCTTCTATCTTGTCAAGCTCGTCATCTTCAACAGTCTGCATGATGAACTTCTTGCAAATCTCCATCGAGGAGCGGGGTTCCGCTGAAACACCAAACACGTTTCGTTAGATATGTAATAACGCATAGCTTTGAAATTCACATCAGCCAAACATCTCTCAGAAACCTAATGCACATTCCATGTATTTTACGCGTCTGTTGTGAAACATGAAAATAAATTACAACAGAAATGAAAGGTTTACTCACATTCCAAGCCGCCGTTGTAAGTGATGGTGACCTGGCAGGGCACTGAGCTGGTGCTGATGATGGGAAATAGAACCTTCCCACGCAGCCCGGTGAAGGCATCTCCCAAGTAACATCTTCTGTCGCCAACTCGGATGAGGAAACCCAGTGTTCCCTTAGACATGTCCAGTACAACTAAAACATACAAAAACGTATTAGAATTGTGCTTGAGATATGAAATATTAGGAACAAAAGTACCATGAATATATGTTTATAATTTGTTAAATTAACAGCAGCTTAAAGGTCTTAACACCAATACTGTCGGGCACTTCAAAATCATCGTAAGGTGCTACAACAGGATAGTCGGCACTGTCCATGCTGCAGTCGTGACGTAGTCTCAGGGTGCTCAGGTTCCATCCCCAGGACTGGTCGTTACTCCCCACGATAGACTGAAACAAACAATGAGGTATAACTCAACATTCAAAGGACATGAAAAGGGTTGTAATTTTGATAAAAAAACCAAGGAAATATGCACTGACAATATTTCATTTAATTTTTTCACTTGGTAAAAGTGAAGGAAAAGTATGCATAGGTAATAGAACATTAGTTTATGCAATTAAACAATTAAGAACTATTTAAAAATTAAATTTAGTCACATAATCTGTGCTGTAGACATGAAGAACTTACTCTGATTCCGTTGCCGTGTAGATCCGCATCTTTTTAAGCCACACCCACCATAGGGTGCAAGCCACGGAGATGAGCCAGTGAATGCCCACATGTGCCCACATGTGGATTCCCTGGCTGAACCCAACTCTTCCCCTCACGGCGTCGGCCGCCCCAGTAGACGTAGACCTGAAACATGTAAGAGGGAACTCCTCCTGAAACAAGGAGTCGATATTAAAAATTGTTCTATATTGTTAGCAAGTCATAATTTATTTCTAAGTAAACAAGATTCTCCGTACAGTGTCAATTTGTATTACAAAATTAATTGGTAAGGATTTGAAATGAAAGGTAAAATATATCTGAAGTAGCCTAAAAAGGTATTTTAAATTTTTAAAACACCAAATAGTTCAAAATAAAATAGTTGAACGTTCTTGATTATTCATACATAAATAATGCCATCATAATATAAAGATCTCAAAACAATTGTTCTTATGGTTTATATTCGTATGTTATGTTTACAATAAGATGTTGTGTGCAATGTGTTTATCGGTGGATAATTAGATAAATTATATATAGCCAATATCAAGAACTAAAAAAACTAAAGTGTGTTTACCATAACCGTATCTAGCCGGGTTTACTATTCTGTTTGATATCAGAATTATTACAAAAAAATGTCTAAGCCTAACGTTAACGATAATTACGTACATATACCAACCATTATTTTCAAAGTGTAGTGTATATCAGGCAATTTTAATCGTCTTAAAAGAATTATAACGTTGTTTTCAATAATTGGTATATTAATGTTGTTCGTCCAAATTTGGTGAAAAGCTTGTATGCGAGTTAGGTGAGTTAGGTAATTTTTGTATACCCTAATTATATGTATGTATGTTTAAAAAACAGCAATACTTCTTTAAAAAACATATCAAATTTAAACTTTTTTGTTTAATAAAATTTTGAAACCACATAGTACAAATACTAGATCGTAAGTTAAAATATTATTGGAAGATGGAAGTGCAACTCATTTTGCTTCACTGTTAAAAATTTGTACAATGAAAACACAAAAGAATGAATAGCCTCACTCTTTACAGTATCAACAGAATATAAAAAATTAAATAGAATTATTTCACGAGGAACAATGACACATCAACTAACAACAACTCCGCACAACTGCTAAAAGATGACTGCGGCCTAGGCTGCCCCTGGTTGGTGCTCCAGCTACCTGGAGTACCGTAAGGAGAGAGGTACAGTGGCGCTAGTTCCACATTGCGGTGAGGGGACTAACTAATTCTCAAGATTCGCATGAAATAAATGGGTTCTTTAGGTCTGATTAAAAATGTAACTTAACCTCTGATCACATAATAAACATTGAAATTTATTTGATTATATATATTTCTAAATCCCTTTGAAATATACTATACAGTCCCACCTAATATAGACCTACATCATAAATGCTATCACTAAGAAGAAAGCATTGTTAAAAAGTTAAATGTTAAAAAGAAATATCAATTTGAAATATTCCTTTATAAGGTAATAAACATATGAACAGGCACAGTGGTCTTTTCTCTAAGGAATATTGAGAATCAGACAACAAGTAAAGCGTGGTCTTTATAGCGCAGGAAAATATTTTTATATAATTTTATTTTATTAAAACTTTATGGATGTAAAAAACTTTAATAGAATTATTAGGTATCTTATACACTTTGCGTTACAATACAATATTTTCAGGAGCTCTACTATATTTTATTTTATATTAAACCAAAATTTACACATAATGACGGTCCGCTAATAATACCAGGTTTATAATATTGTGAAGACATCGGATTTGGAAATATTATCCGATTTATGAACCTTAACTATATATATATATACAACGTGTCCCAGAACTCTCTGCCAACTTTTTAACAGTATTGTGACCATCACATTGAAATATTCAAAATTAAAACATTACCAAAACGGCAAAAGTTTTATATTTTTTACTAAACAATTTTTAATTTGAGAGCTAACCGTTTGAGTTTTAATATTGGTGACACTTCGTATACATAATAAACTAAACATTAATCACAGAAACTTATTAATTACTTCGGACTGTGATTTAGAAAAGGCGGAATTTTTACAAACCTCAAACGTTACCTAATATTTTAATCCATTATATGACAAAATAGAGATAATTCATTTCTTAAAGCCCATAGGTAAATCAACTACATCAACTAAATGTTCTAATTATATACATAAAAATTTCTTTATTTATATTCAAGTAACATTGCATGTCTGTAAGTGTTTTTTTTTTTATTGGAACTGGGTACAATATACTATAAAATAAAAATAAAAGTTTTTGCTGCAGTAACTTCCTTTAAAAACAATATTCCCATGGCCAGTTTGGTTGGACATCATGATCTGCCTTGTTTTTAATGAAATGAAAATAAATATAATAATTTTTAAGGCTATTATCATCACAACCCAACATTGTAATGGTATAATTCTTTTCAATGTAAGAATAAAGAATGCTACATGCTCTTTTTAACTATATGAAAATATTGCGTGTTCACAAATAGTGTTCTTTTATAATAAGAAAACTATGTTGGAAGATACCATTAGTTAATTTTTCTCCTATTATGTTTCTGCCTTTCTACGAAAGTCTGCGTACTTACACATTTCCATTGGATAATTCAGTAATTATCTGATATATGGCATCCTTAATATATTAGGCTATACTGATTGTAATCGTAGTCATTAGGGAGATGTACGCCTATATTGTAAAAAAAAAATCAATATTTTTGTTATATTTTTATCTTAAAGTATAGATTTTTCTGAGTTCAGTGATATATAATACATATATATTTGGGTTATATTTATATGCTAAAAAAAAATTATAAACATGCTAGTCGGGCGCACGGATCCGTGGTCAGACGTATCGAAGACGTTCTCAACGATAGGATATTGTTTTGAGCATTTTAATATACATAACTTGCACTTTTTAATATTACTTAATATTATTTTAATAATATTTTAATATTATTTTCACCAGACCTGCTTAAAAAATGTCTCCATGGTCAAACACAGAATGTAAACGAAAGTTTTAATTCTGTGTTGTGGACGCGTATACCTAAATTAAATTTTGTAGGCCTGCAAACACTAAGATTTGGTGTTTTTGACAGTATTATTACTTTTAATGAAGGAAGTCAAGGCAGAATAAAAGTGCTTAATGATCTAGGTATAAAGCTAGGCCAAAACTGTGTTTATACCCTACGTCAGATTGATGAGGACCGAGTGAGGAAAGCCGAAAAAGCTGGTGAAGAAGAGACAAAGCAAGCTAGGAAACGGGCAAGAATGCTGAGGAAGAAACTAATTGATGATGATAAGGCCAAGGAACAAGACTATGAAGCAGGAATGTTTTAAAAGGTACTTTTCAATCATATGTTTGTATACATAAAAGTGTTTTGTGAATTACCGAAAATTTACTTTTTTGACATAAATGTTCCTTTTTCTCAGGAACTAGTTGTCCAAACTTCATGAAATTTATATCATATATATAACGTACCTATTCATACAAGCCCTGCCACTTTCATAAGTCTAGGTCAAAATAAAAAAAAAATTTTTTGAAAAAAAACAAATAATTGAAAAAAATATTGAGTATCCTTAAAAAATTTCTAAAGCCAAAAATATCGATTTGAAATCTTTAAAAGTGGCAGGGCTTGTGTATAATAGTATGTTTTAGAAGTGCTAAAAATTTCAATTCGTTAGGTATCATAGTTCTTGAGAAAAATGAACATAAATATTTGAAAATTAACATGAGCTGGTTTAGGGCGTACATCTCCCCTTAATAATACTAGTAACGTTGCCCGGTTGCCTTTAAGGATTGTTGGTATGTTTGATGTTATTGTAGAATATTGTAAAAATTACCTTTTTCCATCTTAAACTACAAATTAAACTTTTTTAATATTACTGTACTTTTAGCCTAGTAATTATGGGGAGTTTGATTATTTCTACGACTTTTGAAAAGAGAGGCTCTCTGAAGTTGGACAAGAAATGGTTCCTTGGAACATTTACATTAGGTTAACGATACAATGTGAATTGATTGAAAAACTTTTTGAGTGCAGTATCACTAATAAAATTTCTGAGAATAATAATAATGAAAGGCTGCCACATCTAAAGATCGCAGATGTATTTATGATATCGGCAAAGACTATTGGACTTTCGGTTAAGGGATTTTTCAGGTACCAGAAGTCGGATCATAGAGGTCATACCAGGTACTGGCCGACCTTCTTGGAAGTATAGTTTGTCCGCTATCTCAAGAGCCCCAGAGGATTACTAGGAGACTTGTACCCAAACGCACACGCAACGTCACACGCGCCGCCCGGCCTACCTGTCGTCCCTGTGTCGATGACTCACATCTTCTAGTTTTGAAGTATTGGAATAAAATATTATTCAAGACTGCAAGTAGTAGTAGTAGGGTTCGAACAATTTGTAAACGACAATAACCCATTTGTTCATAATCAAAAAGTAGATTCTTTAAAGATTTTAAAATCCAAAATGTCTTACAAAACTTTTAATGAGTATTTGTAAATTGTTTTTGAATATTTATTCTCCATTTCGGATAATTAGAAAAAGGTCTTTGGGCGGAAGGTCCACATGCTTTACCAGGATTGTATTTTTTATTTAGGAAAAAATCACCAACAAAGCAGAGTAACATGCAGTATTAAAATCCTTATAATATTTGCGT
Organism: Homalodisca vitripennis; assembly: GCF_021130785.1. Taxonomy (NCBI): domain Eukaryota; kingdom Metazoa; phylum Arthropoda; class Insecta; order Hemiptera; family Cicadellidae; genus Homalodisca; species Homalodisca vitripennis. Next base: position 130,083 of record NW_025777914.1, read on the forward strand.
ATGTGCACAGTGGGATATATTAAACACCCTTAGTAAATTAAAAGTTATTTCAAAACACTTATTCTTTATTATAACAATCTAATAATAATAAATAATTAAGTTATTTATTGCAATAACTTTTGTACTCTCTAGCGGACTCTTTTAGTAGAGAAACTAGAGTTGCGTTAAAATTTCAATTAGGTTTCTTAATATGACGATGTTTATTTACTTTTAATAGTAAGTTATTAACCGCGACTTTACACGAAATTTTTCAAAATTGAAGTCCTTACACTAATCTACTTAATTATAAGGCAAATATAACTTATGATCTAAGGCACACATCAGATACATACTCGTTTAGTACTCATTATTCAATTTGCTTCTGTTTTATTAATACGATATTCCGTGTATGGTATGTTAAAATTATAGTATAAAGGTTTGTTAAATTTAAATTTATGTTCATAAGTACTTTTTTATTGATATGTGTTTAAAGAAAATATATTTCTTTAACGTAAGTGCTTCTAACGACCGTTATATTCGATCACTTAAATAGCTGTATCACTGTGCAGCGCGGCTTCTTGAATTTATCTCTCATTTGTGATCGCAGCCAATGTGTGCAAGTCCAGTATTTCTCTATTTGTTATTGAATCCCGAATTTTTAAATAAAAAATATGATACCCAAATATATATCACGGCTTGAAACTAGGTATCACGGTTTGGTATGTAAAATGGATACATTGATTAGGTTTACTATCTATTATACATAACAAGTATAAAAGGTTTACAGAAATGTAATAAAAACTTCGCGTATAATATATAAAATGTAAGAAACTCTAATTTATGCAATCTGTTTATATGAAAGATATTTAATTATGAATTAATGGTAGAGTATATCCCTAAATATTTAAATAAAATGACCGGCACACTTCTTGATTAATCGATTTATTGGAACAAGAATTCACACTCAAATCACTAACAGTACCAAAAACTGTTTTCAAATTTTAGTACATGCCTGAAATGAACATATTCAGAATTGTTTTCTATTACAACTTTGTAATTAGCTGCCATTTTAGGATAATGGGTGACATAACAACAATTTTAAATCCACGCAACGTTTTATAATAAATATCCAGGTGAGTGTCTATTAAACGTTTTATGTCTCTTGTTATTTTGAAGTAAAACTGCTGGTATACTTATACCAATCACCCTGTATATTAATTTTATAACTGTTTTAGATTCTGGGAGTCATGATCAAAAATTAAAAACAATTTCCCAGAACTAACGTTAGTAGGGTGGTTTCTTTGATATCTAACTAATATATCCACAATATATATATATATCGTATGGGGGACAAAGGCAGCTATCCATAAATAAATAAATTAAAAATTACAATTATTACAAAGTACGTAAGAACAAAGTTCTTGAGTCATAAATTAAAAATAATATTAAAATCTCCCGTCACAAAGCTAAATCCAAATTACTGAGCCAGTTTAGAGACCCATCCTCTAAACCACTCAGACCAGCCAGACCACCAGAAAACAATTATTATCCACAATAATAATAATAGTTTGAAAATGATATTGGCAATTAGAAGAATAAAAGTGCATTTTATGGTTTATTTTAGTATTAGTAGTTTTTATTGCAACCAGGAGCAGTGCAGTAAAAATACTATTTTACAATTAACAAATACTATCTAATTTATTTTATTTTATTTATATCTTATTTTATCTTATTTACCGGAAGTTCCCTAAATCAGTCACCAGTACGCTTCGGGAGAAGAAAAATCGTACAAAAACTGAAAAAATTCTTACTGAAGAGCAAGTACAGGAATATTATTTAAGGAATTACAGTTTGAAGTCACACAAATATTAAATATATTTTTGCTAAAGTTGAATACTGGTCCATCATACACACATGATGTCATTAGCAGTAATTTCCAGTATAGGTCCAATACTCATCCAGCTATATTCTCTTCTCCTATACCACATCATAAGGTTTTCTGCAAAATATTGATAGTATGATTATGAAAGCTGAGTATCAGGTATTCTACAATATAGAACAACTGACTCATCCAGGAAAAATTAGATATAAAAAATAACAACGGCGGTCATGGACTATCATCAGAGGTCCTAATTGGGATAATCCTCAGACTACGCATATTCTCAGGCTCCTGTTTGTCATAAAACTGTGACAAGCGGTAACTCCTGACCAATGACGCCCTTGTGTAGTCCAGTCTTCCTGGAAGATCCAATCCTGATACTGGCTATCTGGGCACGTTCAATAACTAGGAAATATCACAAAAAATATTTTGAAAGATATTCTATTGCTAAAGACTTAGTCAATCTAATTTAAGGTATTTGGATTTATTTCTAAATGTGCAATGAAAACAATTTAACAATTTCGATAAACATTATAAGTAAATAATTATACATTTCCCAAAAAATTGTAAAAACTGAGTTTAAAACGAAGGGATAATTGGCAGTGAACTCATACGGTGTTATGTTGAAAACACCAATATATACAGTTATTATCCTCTCTTCACATTAAATATGTCATATACATACACAGCTGCTGCTTAAGGTTGTAAAATAACCGAATCTTAGACAGTAATGGAAAGGAGTATATTATATATCTCATACAAATAAAGAAGTGTGTGTCCATATGATCTAAAATCGAAAGTTTTGGACTCTAAGTAGAAATAGAATATTTGATAAATTATTACAAGTAGGGAATATTTTATTAGTATTTATAACATTTTTATTTTTAAATCATTAATTGTAAAACGCTCGAAAAGCTGTATTATTGTCATTCCAATATGTTTCTCCGGAAAGATATCTAGAGAAAGATTTTCTATATGCAATATCTATAGGCTTGAAATTTTGCAGGAACGTTCGTTTGTGCGAAGGTAACGTTGAGTTCTTTGATGGTTTGTCACTTAATGAGATTTGGTTGCACATTATAGAAAATGTTTACTTTGGATTTATTTTTAACCTTGGTGGCAACGTGTCAATCATAGATTAAATAAATTTGTAATAAAACTGAGTAGCGTTATGTGACATTTTGACATGTAGCCTAACCATCAGAATAAATTAGTTATAAACGTGAAGTATTTATTTTAAGCTATCCGAAGCCTGTTATACGATTTGTGGTTTTCGGTACACCCAGCTTGTAATTTAATAATATATATGTTTTTATTGCTTTATAACTTGCAACGACGTAGTCAATTATTCTGTAAAGTGAAGATTTGTTCAGTTACTGACCAATAGTAGTAACACATTCAAACTAATGTTTTATTTTCATAAGTTGAGTACTCACGAGGAGAGTATTAAATTTTATGAATAAATTATAATTTTACAGATTAATTCCAATCGAACATCTTTTAGTGGAAACCACAGACTGTTTACATATCTTATTAAAGGGGAGTTTTTCATACAACACGATTTTACATAATTTGTGTAAATAGCATAAAAAAGTTTTAAGTTTATATTTATTTAGATTTCTTTTTTAAATACTTTTTGTATGTCTTAAAAACAATGTCTAGTTTGAACTTTTCATGTTCGGTTGGACAATCTTTCTTCTTGATGATATTTGAAACATAAAATCCGTGTTCCTTTTCTCACGTTTTGCATTTCTTTTAGTTTGTCCAATATTACTTCAAATCACCGTAGTCACAAACAATTAGATAAATTCCAGATTTTACTTCTCGTTTGATTATTCCTTTGATGTCCCTATATATATATATTTTAGTTTAATTTCGGAATTTAAAAATACATCAATAATGCCATCTTTATTGAAACTTTGATATATTCTGTAGTTGTAAGTAATAGGTATCTATTTTCCGGTTATTTACATTAGATTTGATAGAGAATTTTATGATGATTTTTTTTAGAATGATTCTCAAATGTCTTTAAATACTTTTTCTATTGTATGGTTTTTTTTTGTTTTGTATTCAGTAAATAGTTCAAATTCTTGAAATAGCTTCAATTATTATTTTCTGTTAATAGAAGACTATTTAAAAGCCATATGAACCTTAAAAAGAATTTAAATTGACTCTAGGTACTACTAAACGAAAACATAATTTATCCATATATAAAAATGTTTTATGTACTAATTAGCAAAACATACTTGATCCACTGTTATTGAACCCATACTCTCACTTTATGTATATTTTTAAATGTTGTATTTTAAACAAAACTACTATGTAACTCTTTTGTTCTATGTATAATATGAACAATACTAAAATCGTAAAAAATGTATGTAATTTATATTTAAACGTATGACGAAAATATAGCTTAACAATCTTTGAAAATTCTTAACTTCCATTAACGCAAGGTTTAAATACATAATATAATGAACCAAATGATTTCAAAACATACGAATAACTAGAATTTACTTTTGTACTTTCAAAAAATGTTCTTCATCGTTCCTCTCTCAGTTTTCTTTAAACATCCGGTTTAGTGTTTTAAAACGTAGCAAAAACTAATTTGTGGATAATCGCGACTAAATGTAGGCAACAAATACAGTGAATTGTTTTTATGTTTTTTTGATTATAATAGAGAGCAAACACGAAATGTCTTCGACATTCCTGATGTATTTATAAATATAGTAATCATTGACAGTTTTATTTCTAAGATACGTAAAAGATATTTAGTTATTTTGTGTTTGGACTCGGTTTGCAAGAAATAAAATACAGATTTCATAGCTTTAAGAAATATTAACCAACATAACATAACAAATATAACAATAGCAATGTTGCAGAGTAAGGCCAACTATGTGAGTCATCTCAGTCAGGGTAGGTAGGTAGGGTGGGCTGCCCTAATCACGGTGCGAGCGCATGCGTGTGTAAAGGTCACCTTGTAATCCTCTGGGATAGCGGACAAACTATACTTCCAAGAAGGTCGCCCGGTACCTGGCATGACCATGGTGTACTGACCTCTGAAGGTTGGAAAATTCCAGAACCGTAAGTCTACTAACCCTTGCCGACATCATAAATTATACTTTTGCGGTCTGTAAGAATGGCAGACTCTGCTTTTTATAATTCTTAGAAATAGTAATAGTACCGGCACTCAACAAGTCTGTCAAACTGTTCACGTTGCAACATTAAGTTACCAAATATGTGTTACACCCTACCCCCGGAAAGAAATGCTGATTTCAGATTCACTTAAATGTTTCGGAGTAATTTACATATATAGTGAAAATTTATGATTTATCGATTTACGTTGTATTTGCAAATCACAGTAATATCAATCCTATATTTACATATATCTCTTTTATACGTGTTTTATAACTCAGATATGAAGGTTTTTTATGTTGTTTTATTAACATTTTCCAATTTTCTAGTGCAATGTACTATGTCCAACAACTATTTATAACTTTCACGGGGCCGCCTGTATTTGTAATTATTTATTGATGTGATTTTGCCAGGTTATATATTGTGTCTAACTAAAAATGTTACGTGTAAACGTTTGCGTAATTTAACAGTTAAAATTAGTTGTACTACTGTTTCCTCCAACTGAATTTGTATTAATGGTTAAACTTATAAGACTTTACTCTCCTTACTAGTCTTCTTGGCTAGCTACAAAACGGAGGCACATTTGTAAACTTAAATACGCTATATTGGTGATTATAGGTACAAATATTGGGGGATTATACCTTCAATAAAAGTATGTTTTAAAGCAATCTATAGTATCTCATAACATTTTTTAGAATGCAATGTTTGTTTACTTTGTTTTGAATTTCGAAATGGAAATAAAGTTATTTAATTAAAGAAGATTGAATATAATAAGGCCGTTAAGAATTTGTATGAATGAAACTCCATGATTTCCTCTGACTGCTTTAATTAAGTTGTTGTAGGTCAGATTCCGTTATATGCCCCCAACGCTAATGTTTCATTTACGGATGATTATAATGAAATGCAATTGGTTACTCGCTTAGAAAAAAGGCTACTTACATATTATATCGACCACACCCCTACATTTTCTCCAAACCCAAAAATTCAACAAAAACAAACATTACCAAAAAACTAAACCCTTTATTGAAAAAAAACCACACAAAACTTGTTTTTATTCTTGATCACACTCTGCCACCCAAAATGCGAGTGCCTCCGGCTATGAGCGTGGGGCAGCACCGAAGGTTGATTGAAAAATTAAATATTTAAAGATGACTCTAGACTCTATAAGGCGAGTCTATTAATATATCAATTAAATTCATTATTTGATATCTCTGTACTAGGGAAGAGATATCTGGCGTTTTTAAACATAATTAATTACATTTAAATCTAGAGACCATAATTCTCTACTAAACTGTTTGAATCAGTTTTCAACTATTACTTATATTTTAGTATAATTTATATATAGAGTACAATCATTTCAACTCATTCCTATCTTACTGCAAATTGTCTAAACATTTTCTGTAAGACATAATTTAGAATATAGTTCTCTTAATTGCTATAGTTTTTTATCACATATGCATGAACATATCCAAGTGTAACTGATGTGTCAAATACCTGAGACTTTATAAGTCTATTCTTTCTGAGCGCTTTTTGGTTTAAGGGACAATTAAAACAGACACCTTTCATGTATTTTCCAAAAGAGTACAAATTAATTGTTGTATTATGATAGTCTCCATAAAAAATCATTAAGGAAAATACAACATTAATATAAAATATAAGATTTTAAATCTAAAAAAAACTTTTTTCCAAGCACCGATGTAATTATATGCCTCAGTAGATAGCCTGAGACAATTTTATCTTTTCCACAACACAAGAGAGCTCTCGAATAAGGTTTAGTAACTAACTAAATGAGTACAAAATTATAGACTATATTTTCTTGAAAAGCTGTTAATTACTGCATATAAAATTCTTTATTTTTAACAGTTAAACAAGAATTAGTAAGACATTGCTAATTTAGTTAGTTAGCATATACTAATTTTAATTACTTACAAATATTTAGGCCAATATATCCCGCTAGAAAAGTTATTCAGAAATAAAGTTTGACAAATGCTTCTCGTAAACAGCTTTCATATGTTTATCAGTTAAGTTAAGACAATTACAAAAGTAAGATGTGGTTTTCTTATTTAAAATATCATTAGGCACCGACTCTCTCGCACGCATTCGGTACAGAGAGGATTACAAACCGCATAAAACATTAATTATTAATACATATGCTTCAAATAATCAGCTTTATCTATATATATGTAAATATATAATGAAATATATAAATATATATATATACAGTATATATAAATATATATATATATATAACCGATCATTATGAAAATTTGTATTTGTATGTATTTTACTACGGAGAAGGTTTATATGCTTTGCCCATTGATGTAACTCACCACCAGGTGGCGCTGCAAAGGATAAAAGTTTCCAAGCGCCTGCATATTAAAAACTGCAATTACGACACAATTACGCATATTAAATAGGCACACACTATTTGAAGACGATAATTTTCTATGTATATTGGACTTTAAGATCAATTTCTGGTTGAACTTAAAGCTTGAGTGTTAGACCAAAATAAAGTACATGTACGTGTACAATACCTATAAACACACACACACACACACACACACACACACACACACACAGTATAAAGGGGGGAGAGATTCTAGTAACATGCACTTGAACCAGAAGTGCTCATAAACAGGCAAGGCTTACAAGAAGCGTGCGAAACCGCGGGAAACAGCTAGAATTTTTAGAAATTTCTACCTGTTTCCCGTGGCTTCCCACGCTTCTCGTAAGCTTTGCCCTTTGATGTATCTGGAAATAGTTTGTACTCGTATCTGATTTATGCCTTACATCATAAGTGCTTTTACTAAGTAGATTGGTATAAAGACTTCAATTTTGAAAATTGCGTGTCAAGGCGAGAGCAATAACTATTAAAACTAAATAAAAAACTTCATAATTAACTAATAAGAAACATAATTAACTTATAAGTTTAACGCATCTCGAGTTTCTCTACTATAAGAGTACGCTGGAGACTATAACGTTTATTGTAACAAATAACTTAACTGTTTTATGTTATAGGAATGTAATAGTGAAGAATCGGTTTTTTGAATAACTTTTAATTTACTAAAGGTGTTAAATATATCCCACACTGCATTACGCACTAATTATAACGATTTTAATACTCCATGTTACTCTGCTTTGTTGATGATTTTTGTTTCCATATAGAGAATACAATTTTGGTAAAGCATGGGGACGTGCCACCCTCAGACTTTCTTGCACTAACCATCCAAAAAGTAGAATAAATATTCAATTAGTTTACAAATACTCATAAAAAAGTTTGTAAAATGTTTTGGATTTTTAAAATCTTTTTTAGAAATCTACTTTTTGGATTATGAGCAAATGGGTCATTATCCGTTTACGAATTTTATTGTTCGAATCCTATTACTACTACTTGCAGGTTTGAAAAATACTTTATTCCAATACCTTAAAACAAGAAGATGACTGTGAGTCATCGGCACAGGGACGGCAGGTAGGCCGGCGGCGCGTGTGACGTTGCGTGTGCGTTCGGGTGTAAGGGTCTTCTAGTAATCTTCTGGGGCTCTTGAGTTAGTGGACGAACTATACTTCCAAGAAGGTCTGTCAGTACCTGGTATGACCTTGTTGTCTGAATGACCGATTTCTGAGGCCTGAAAAATTCCTTATCTGAGAGTCCATTAATCGTTGATTATTATAAATAATTTTACCAATTATTGTGTTTATATATTAATTTCACTATGGGAATATGTTTAGAGATTGTTACAGCAACTCTGTAATTTATTGTAACATTGAATCGTTACTGCAATTTTAATACTAAAAAATTTGATAATGTAAAAATATTTTAAGATCGTTTAAACGTGTTTTTTATGTAGTAAAACACTGAAGACTTTCATTTAAATGTATACGCATAAGGCACTTCTGGAGTTGAGAAGAAGTCGCGTACAGTGGGCTGATGTCGGCTATCCTCACATAGTCTTCTAAAACAAACAAAATTTATATAAAATGATGTATCATGGCATAGACTTCCGTTAAAATATTGCTTCATGTTATAGTTTCAAAATGGTTAAAATCAATAAAACAGAGCAAAAAAGCTTCATTTAGGCAGATTAATAATAATGACGTAAACCGTCATGATATGTAAAGATATATCAAGAAGATTAAATGTACAATATACTATGATTACAAGTTGTAGATTAACATTGTTTTGAATTTGATTAACAGTTTAGGTTATTACTAATGAAAAATATAAATTTATCTGCAACTTTCCATAGAAATTGAACGAGTAGTTCAAAAAATTGAAAGAACACTTATAATATTTTAGGCCAGAGTGGAACAACACTAAGTTCGTAATAATTTTAGTAAAAGTATTTTTTCATGTAATATGATGGAAGGCTTCAATAAGTTCAAAACAAAGGGGTTACATTTCTATTACAAATATTTTGAGATAGCGGACATACTATACTTCCAAGAAGGTCGGCAAGTACCTGGTATGACCTTCATGATCCAACTTCTGGAACCTGGAAAATCCCTTAACCGAAAGTCCAATAGTCTTTGCCGATATCATAAAACATCTGCGATCTTTGGATGTGGCAGCCTTTCATTATTACAATTCTCAGAAATTTTATTAGTAGTACTGGATTCAAAACGGTTTTCAAACAATTCACATTGTATCGTTAACCTAATGTAAATGTTCTAAGGAACCCTTCCTTGTCCAACTTCAGAGAGCCTCTCTTTTCAAAAGGCGTAGAATTAATCAACCGCGTCATAATTACTAGGCTAAAAGTACAGTAGTATTAAAAAAGTTTAATTTGTATTTAAAGATGGAAAAAGGTAATTTTTATAATATTCTACAATAAAATCAATCATATTAACAATCCTTAAAGGTAACCGGGGAACGTTACTAGTGTTATTAATGACCACATTTATAATCAGCATAGCCTAATATATTAAGGATGCCATATATCAGATAATTACTGCATTATCCAATGAAAATGTGTAAGTACGCAGACTTTCGTAGAAAGGCAGAAACATGATAAGTGAAAAGTTTACTAATGGTATCTTCCAACATATTTTTTTTTTATAAAAGAACACCATTTGTAAACACGCAATATTTTCGTATGGTTAAAAAGAGCATGTAGTATTCCTTATTCTTACATTGAAAAGCATTATACCATTACAATGTTGGGTTGTGATGGCCTTAAAAATTATTAGATTTATTTTCATTTCATTACAAACAATGCAGTTCAAGATGTCCAACCAAACTGGCGATGGGAATATTGTTTTTAAAGAAAGGTACTGCAGCAAAAACTGTTGTTTTTATTTTATAGTATATTGTACCCAGTTCCAATAAAAAAACTCTTACAGACATGCAATGTTACATGAATATAAATAAAGATATTTTATGTATATAATTAGAACATTTAGTTGCTTTAGTTGATTTAGCTATCGGCTTTAAGAAATGAATTATCTCCATTTTGTCATATAATGGATTAAAATATTAGGTAAGTAAAAATTCCGCCTTTTCTAAATCACAGTCCGAACTAATTAATAAGTTTCTTTTATTAATGTTTAGTTTATTATATATACGAAGTGTCACCAATATTAAAACTCAAATGGTTAGCTCTCAAATTAAAAACTGTTTATTAAATAATATAAAACCGTTGCTGTTTTGGTAATGTTTTAATTTGGAATATTTCAACGTGAAATTTCAATCTATTTAGGATGGTCACAATACTGTTAAAAAAGTTGGCAAAAAGTTCCGGGACACGTTGTATATACATAGTTTAGGTTCATAAATGGGATAATATTTCCAAATGCGATGTATTACAATATTATAAACCTGGTATTATTAGCGGACCGTCATCATGTGTAAATTTTGGTTTAATATAAAATAAAATATAGTAGAGTATCTGAAAATATTGTATTATAACGCAAAGTGTACAGGATACATAATAAGTTTTTTTACATACATAAAGTTTTAATAAAATAAAATTATATAAAAATATTTTCCTGCGCTATAAAGACCACGCTTTACTTGTTGTCTGATTCTCAATATTCCTTAGAGAAGTGACTACTGTGCCTGTTCATATGTTTATTACCTTATAATGGAATATTTCAAATTGATATTTCTTTTTAACATTTAACTTTTTAACAATGCTTTCTTCTTAGTGATAGTGTTTATGATGTAGGTCTATATTAGGTGGGACCGTATGGTATTTTTCAAAGGGATTTAGAAATATATATGTCAAATAAATTTCAATGTGTATTGTGTGATCAGAGGTTAAGTTACATTTTTAATCAGACCTAAAGAGCCCATTTATTTCATGCGAATCTTGAGAATTAGTTAGTCCCCTCACCGCAATGTGGAACTAGCGCCACTGTACCTCTCTCCTTACGGTACTCCAGGTAGCTGGAGCACCAACCAGGGGCAGCCTAGGCCGCAGTCATCTTTTAGCAGTTGTGCGGAGTGGTTGTTAGTTGATGCGTTATTGTTCCTCGTTAAATAATTCTATTTAATTTTTTATATTGTGTTGTTACTGTAAGGAGTGAGAATATTTATTCTTTTGTGTTTTCATTGTACAAATTTTTAACAGTGAAGCAAAATGAGTTGCACTTCCATCTGCATATCGTCAGCACTTCTAGATAAATTATTGGTAAGTTCCTAATTTTAAGATTCGGTATTATTTATAATTATTTAAAATAATATATAAATAAATATATGTAATTAAAATATGCGGTAGTTTTGAATATGATGAAGTTTCAAAAATTTTATTTTACAAAAGATTTTAAATTTGATTTCTTTTTTAAAGATGTATTGCTGTTTTTAAACATACATACATATAATTAGGGTATACGAAAATTACTCTAACATTTCTGTAGTGGTTAATACAATTATATTTGTTTTATATTCACAATTGTTCTTATTATAGAATTATACATAGTCTTATTTTTAATTCATGTCTAATTAGTTTGGTCTCCTTCTAAAATAACATAGTTAATTAAGATAAAGTTTTTGCAAATGTTTTTATCATACAACTAGCTACCTTTTGAAAAATAGTACTTATTTATATTTGGATAACACGATATTAAGACCTACGGGTAGATTATCACACTCTGAAGATTTTAATTCTGGATATATTATTTATGTGTTGCCAAGTTTTGAAGGAAACCGTTTAGTTTGGTGTTTAGGATAATTCGTTCTCTCACAACCGACATAAGAACTAAATGTGTTGCGTTTTTGGAATTTACATTAATTTCTTGTATTTCTTGTATTAGTCCTTATAACATTAATGTATGTAACGCCATAGTTACTTTTTGTACCTTATTTCAGTTCCAGAGTCGTAAAAGTCATACTTGTGGTTAACGGAACCACAACGTATATGGTTCGGTATATATATAGTCTATGGCTCCATTCAACATATATGGCGAGTTTAATGTAATTTACTTTTAACATATAACAGTGTAATATATTTTATTTTTATAATATATTATTACCGCTATTAACCTGTTTAGATAACTATTTAATGATTTAGCTCTAATGTTGCTAAAGATGATAATTGCAGAATTGTGATCTTGAACAAGCATGTTTAACGACAACAATAATTTACTTAAAGATATGTATTTTGCAGAGTGGAAGTGTGTCCAATTCCTCTACGTCGTCGCACAATATAGTGTACGAACCAGGACTGGTAGACCATCAGCTGATTGGAGACAGCAAGTTCTGTAGGTTCGGTGAACAGCTGTTGGGACTTCGAAGGGTGCCTACACCAAATTGTAAGTTTTAATTTTATTTACACCTTTGAATACACATGTAATGTACTAAAAAGTTATATCCGCATAGTTGGATAAGATCGCAGTTTAATTTACTTAAAAAAAAATTTAATTTAACATCCATTACTGTATAATTTAGTTTATGTATTTTTATATTGTATTGTTTAGATTGTCTCTTGTGACTAACATAAATATATGCATATTTATTTGTTGCAGCATCTGGCCGGATAGGAATCTGCGTCAGCGGTCAAAACTATAATCCGACCTCCATAGGAGAGTAAAAGAAAAGGTTTATCCGATATCGAACAAAATCATCCTTATGATTGGGACGAATGACTTTTTGAAGGTAATATTTGGCTCTGTATTGTTATTTCATTTAATATCATTAGTTAGTAACAAAATATTTTTGCAAGAGAAAGTTATTCATTAAATAAAAGCAAAGCAATACATATACGAATAATTTAATAAACACATTTGGTACATAACTTTATAGTGATATTCAGTACACTATTTTGTTTGTTGTAAAATTGTAATAAAAATATGTGTTTAATACAAATTAGTTCTAATATTGTTATTTAAGTCATAAGAATGTTTTAGTTGCCTCAGTGTTTAAAGTCATCTATAACCTAATAGTAAGAGCTAGTCCTAAATATAATTTTGACGTTTACAATCAGTCTAAAATATTATATTTTATGTTATTGGCTTTAATATTATTACCACAACTCACTGCTTATCAGTACTTTCCACTGATTTCACGCAATCCGTTTTTCACACATTCTCTGTTACCCGTTACACTAGTACTTTCAAAAATATGTTTGTGTTTTTTTTGTGTAGTTCATGTTGGTTTACATAATGCCTTGTTATTGCTCTTTTATATGTATTGTTTTAGTAGAAACAAGAATTATCTATGTCTTCTCGTAACTTAAAATTTTTATTTAAAACGATGATTGTTAGTCAGTTTCAGTAAATTTAGTATATTATACATGAAATCTTGTTGATGTGATAGTCATAAATGTTAAGATCATTATTTTTAATCTGAGTAATTAGGCTATTTTGCAAAGTGTTACTGGTTTATAATCATTTTGAAATTTAACATGATGCCAGATTTGAATGGTACTCTATGCCTCGATACAAAATTGTATAAACATTTTATTTGTTCCAGAAGACTATTTAAGGATAGCCGACATCTGCCCACTGTACCTGAGTTCTTCTCCACGCCAGAAATGCCTTATGCATTTGTTTGAACTGTAAGTATTTATATATATTTATTAATTTCACTTTGCGATTATTACTGAATTTTTATGAAGCACCGAAAATAGAGTTATTAACTTTATATTATAAACAACAATTAATAATGTTTTATTATGCTGTGAATTTTCATAAAATATGAAGTATGAAATACATTTACTGAATGTCTGTTTAATTTCATGTTTCGATTTTTTGCAGATTTTTCTCTGGAAGTGCTAGGAGACCAGATTTATTCCACCTTAATAGGCAAGGTCTTGTAGTTTTGCGAAATTATATCTTAGACAAATGTTTACAAATTTTAGATTTGTTTTTAGTCTGCATAATATTAGGTTTTATATTACTTTATACATTTTTACTGAACTCTATAAGTTGAAAAATGTGTTTTTATTTAATTCGGATTTATGATACTTTTACAGATCTACCATTGCCAATTTTTACTAATTGTATAAAACTGTTCAAAATTATTTTGTAAGTAATAATATACATTTTTGTATTTTTAACATCAGGTTTTCCAAATAAAAAAATTAAACATATGGTTTTGAATAATATAAGCATATAATAATTTATAGCTGTTAAATATTTGATTTGTTACAGGGTATATACAGTTATACTATTTCTTTAGATGTATGTAGGCTGTATATGTAAACATTTATAACATAATTATCATTATGGTAAATATTTCTTTGCATTTATTTTGGTCTTAAGCTTTTTGTACATTTAAATAAACAATTTTTTACTATTATTGAGTAATGTACAATTCATGTAGATATATATTAGTAGCATAAAAATATTACTGTTCAAGTTCTATAATACCAGGTAGTCATTTAAATTCTGTGTATTATTGGTAATGTTGTAATACTTTTTACCAATAAACATGTTTTACCATAAATATTTTCTTATCTTTAAATTATGTATATGTAGGAATGGTATATTGTGACAATATCAATCTAAGTAAAGTCTTTAAATATAACAAATTGATATTTTTATTTCACCCTTATCCCACTAAATGTAGACAGAAAAGCAAATCTTTCCTGTAATGTGTGAGATATTATATAAAAAACGTTTGCGTATATACTTCTTAACGTGAAAAACCTCAAATAAGAGCCCGTGTCAATTTCGCTTAGCTTTAAAATCTCTTAAAAATGATCACTGAAAAATATTTGTAATATAAATGTGATCCTTTTTTTGGACTTATTGAAGAGTTCCATCATATTACATAAAAATACTTTTACTACGATTATTACGGACTTAGTGTTGTTCCACTCTGGCCTAAAATAATAAAAGTGTTCTTTCAATTTTGTGAACTACTCGTTCAATTTCTACGGAAAGTTGCAGAGATATTTATATTTTTCATTAGTAATAACCTAAACTGTTAATCAAACTCAAATCAATTGTAATCTACAACTTGTAATCATAGTATATTATTCATTTAATATTCTTGATATATCTCGACATATCATGACGGTTTACGTCATTATTATTAATCTGCCTAAATGAAGCTTTTTTGCTCTGTTTTATTGATTTTAACCATTTTGAAACTATGACATGAAGCAATATTGTTATGGAAGTCTTTGCCAGGATACATCATTTTATATAAATTATGTTGGTTCTAGAAGACTATTTAAGAATAGCCGACATCAGCCCACTGTACGCGACCTCTTCTCAACTCCAGAAGTGCCTTGTGCATGCTGTTATAGATTTATTTTTCCATTAGTATGTGAGAATTTTAATCGTGTGTATACATTTAAATGAAAGTCTTCGGTGTTTTACTACATATAAAAAACACGTTTAAATTTATCGTAAAATATTCTTACTTTATCTAATTGGTTAGTATTAAAATTGTAGTCAAGATTCAATGTCGCAATAAATTACAAACGTTGAACAAATAGTGATAGTAATTAATAACTTATATTAACTTTTTACTGTCTAACTCAAGCATTATATAAGGAACCGGAAATGTATTTATCAACATCGTTGATATTTTTCATATCGTTTTATTTCCTATTATAAGAGCAGACAAAACCTGTCAAGTTCAATTCCATCTGGAAAACCAAGATCCTAAAGACAAATGTCAATAACCAGTGATGAACGTGTAAAGATTTGCCCCCTAGGCAAGCCTGTTTGGGGTAGCCATCATTATTAACAAAACACGACTTGGAGGATGGCTGTGCTGTATTGCTACAAAGCACATAACTTCAGATATACAAGTGTGTGCACACAATTTCAAAACTAATAAAAATACTACATAAAAAGACTTCGCAAAGCAAGTAATTGAATTATAAATATATTATTAAAAGTAATAAATCCTTTTTATAATACATAAAGTGCTTAAAAACTAATAGCCTAGCAGTTCCTAGAGTACCCTATGCCAATTGATGACATGGACACTTCTCTTAAGAAATTACCCTGAGAAAGCTTTCACAATCTGATAAACTTAAAAGAAACGATTTAAAATTTTTAAGATATACGTTTAAGGATACATTTTTATCAATATATTTAAAAATTAAATATAATATCCTCGGTGCACTCCACGATAAAAATTGTTGAACCATAGTTAGATTTGATTTAGGAACAAAAAATTCCTTCATATATATAAGTTAAATTCCGTTCGTCAACATCTTTTCAACTTCTGATAAAAAATATTTTAAGAACTTTATAAATATACAAATTACGAAAGGGTTATATGTTAAACACTGTTATATGTTAAAAGTAAATTACATTAAACTCGCCATATATGTTGAATCGTGTTTGCGCTTACATGGACTACTCACTTCCTTGGACTAAATTAATTTGAGTTTAAAATTTCTTAGGCTAAAATTTTATTTGCGGTTGACTTTAAAAATATTTAAAATTTTAACAATAATAAATTTTTTTTTTATTTTGTAAGCAAAGTTTCAACGCGGATTGAGTACTGAACATTTAGATGATAGATGCAGATAATTAACGTATATCTTTTTTGTTATATTTCCCCATTATTATAATTTAACGGAAACATGAACATTTATTCCGTTAAACACAACTATGACTTTTACCACTCTGGAACTGAAATAACGGACAAAAAGTAACTATGACGTTACATACATTAATGTTATAAGGACGAAATTACAATAACTACAAGAAATTAATGTAAATGCCAGAAACGCAACACATTTAGTTCTCATGTCGGTTGTGAGAGAACGAATTATCCTAAATACCAAACTAAACGGTTTCCTTCAAAACTTGGCAACACATAAATAATATATACAGAATTAAAATCTACAGAGTGTGATCAAACCCGTAGATCTTATTATTGTGTTATCCAAATATAAATAAGTGCTATTTTTCAAAAGATAGTTAGTTGTGTGATAAAAACATTTGCAAAAAATATATGATAATTAACTATGTTATTTTAGAAGGAGACATGAATTACAAATGAGACTGTATGTATAATTCTATAATAAGAACAATTGAGAATAATTGTTTTAACCGCTACAGAAATGTTAGAGTAATTTTTGTATACCCTAATTATATGTAAGTATGTTTAAAAAACAGCAATACATCTTTAAACAAAATCAAATTTAAACTTTTTTTTAAATAAAATTTTGAAACCACATCGTACAAATACTGGATCGTAAGTTAATATATTATTAAAATGACACCCAGTAAGAGTAAGGCTCCAGAACCCTGATGGAACATGGTACCTAACAAACTCGAAAAACGTTACAAAAAAACCAAAAAAAGGGCAATAGCCTCCGGAAGAAGTGGTTTGACTTCAAAACAAAACGACCTCGACATGGGAAGCGATATGCAATTTAAGTTGAAGTTTTTCGGAAGAATCTTTTAGTTTAACTTTTTTCTCATTTTGTTTTCCCAAAGTAGGTGGGTGATGTAACATGTAATATTTTGTACAGAGTCTTAGAGCAGAATGAATTTTTTAATTTTGAAACAAAGATATTTTTAGTTTAATGACATGTTATGATCTTTATTTCTTCCACCTACAATTACACAAACTCAACGCAGGAGACATCAGCTGGCTCGACTGGGTAAGACACGGAGTATCAGGATAAATCCGCCGGAGGTCGCTTAAGGGACTAAAGCGCCTTACAGCGGACGGCTCAAGTACAACATTAAGTAAGTACGCTGTGTCTGGCGGACTGGCTTTCTCGGTCGGAGTCTGTGAGTCTCTCAGTCGAAGTCGTAAAGTCGGAGTCACCGTCCCCTCTTAGCACGCGATAAGGTGCAAGTCCTAGACGTAATAGGTACTTATTTTACCTGCCAAAACACGTTTTTGACCGCACTTGCCTAGTCACTAGCGATACGATAAGTACATGAGATTACGTACTTAAGCTGCTAATAGAAGAATATGTTAGATATGAAATATAGCAATAAATTAAATCAGTAAGAATGGGACAAAATTGTATTACTAGTAACGATAAGTTTGAGTTTGGTTTTTATATAGTTTATCGTTGCTTTTCGAGGCCGCTGGGTCGCTTGACGTACGTTTTCACCAGCGTTCCTTAGTTTCGAGCTAGGCGCGATTTCGAGCGAACTAGTGTTCGCATTTACTTTTTATTTAGTTCAGCGTTACTTTTCGAGGCCGCTGGGTCGCTTGACGTACGTTTTCACCAGCGTTCCTTAGTTTCGAGCTAGGCACGATTTCGAGCGAACTAGTGTTCGCATTTACTTTTTATTTAGTTCAGCGTTACTTTTCGAGGCCGCTGGGTCGCTTGACGTACGTTGGCACCAGCGTTCCTCATTTTGGATCGTCAGTTGAACTAGCAACTGTCGTGTTAGGGAACGTTTAGGTAGGAGAACAGTCACCCTAAAGCAAATGCTGACGCCTTCCCTTTATTTCCTTTCGTTTTGTAGTCGGCGATGATGAAAGCCTGTTGTTCCGTTGAACATCGGTGCTGTTTTTGCTTCGGCTTTTTGTTTTACATTAATTCGGGTCTGAGCTGAACTTGGAAACAACCTCTCCCGTTCTAAGCCTGCATTTTCTCCTCTCGGCTGTTCTATCCGGTGTCTTAGGGTTATATAATACTATAAAACTATCTCTGACCCGATTACACGTTATAGTACCATATTTCTCGCCTCTATCTTTCGTGTTTTTTTTTTCTAGGTTTGGATAAGTTATTCAGTACAATTAATTTATATGGATGAATCTCGATAAACTAATGAGGTTATAAAGAATCAAATTCAGTCTGTTAAAATTAAATTTCTGTCTAAGATATTTCCGTTATTATTCTGTAGTTTTCCGTGCGCTCCGATCAAGAAAATGTATCAACGAAAACCAATTTTGGTCATACTTATTATAAAAACCTAAAAAAATTAAAAGTGCTTCATTTCACTGATTACTATTAAAATTCTAATTCCAGCAGACCAAAATTTTGAATATCTGTAGTGAAAATAGTGTAACGCATTGGAGTACAACACATAACGACACATAAAAAATATAAAAATTAACATATCCTTGCCTGAGCAACGATTTACAGTAACCTAATAAAAAGTTTTAGAAAAAGAAGAAGAGTCTATCATACTAGTACAAAATGGGGTATTTTTAGATGATATCTGAAAGTTACAACTCACATTAAAACAGCTTATAAACACATAAAACAAAAATTGCAATCATCTCCCAAGTTAATTCCGTTAAAGTGTGCGTCTAATAGATCATGTCATGCAGAATTGAGTTAAAATAATTAACCAATTCATATGTATAGGAAACAAAAGTTATAAATTGGAACCAGTACATTAATAAGCATAACTGAGAATAGGACTCAATTTGGGGTATTTAGAGTCATGAGATAATATTTCTTTCATAATTATTTTCGATAATATCCCGTTTGATGTCTCTTTTCGGTGTAAAGGATCCAACTTTTTCTCACTCCCCCCTCCAATTGTTGAGCACAAAACGAACTCCTTCAGGTAACCGCCTCTCTAACTGTTCAAATTCAAAACAACTTTATTCAAATAATTTGTACAATTACATTGCAAAGTATACAAATAAAGAACGGGATCAGTCATATTTTATTTAAAATATTTTTTTATTTCCATAAATTCTTCAAATGAATATAAAACTTATTGGTTAAAAATATTTTGAAGCATTTTTGAACAATACATTATTTTCTATACTGAGTAGGTCTTTTGAAATTTTATTTGCACACTTAATTCCTGCCGAGCTTAAATTCCAACGAGTGTTTATGTACTGCCAATTGGTTTCTATTTCGAGTAAAGTACTGTAGTCGTGACTTGACCCTAATCGAGGCAATTTGTAAACATTTGATCTGACTATCATTACTGTTTCAAGTTTAAACATTCCGTAAACGGTTAAAATTCCTAATGTAGAAAAAAATAATCTTTCACAGAATCCCGGACTTTCAAATGTAGTACTATTCTAATTTTTAATTTTTTAACTTGCAGAATGCTTTGCAGATTTTTATTATTAGTGGCCCCACACAACGCAATACCAAAGGTTATATGAGATAGTATGAGGGCATAGTAAACGGTTTTTTTAATTTCTATTGAGCAATATTTGGACATTGATTTAAGAGCAAATAATCCGAAAGAGATCTTTTTTGCAAAGTCAAAATTTGCTCATACCAAGTTTGTTAGGTTCCCATCCAAAAGGTGCGGCTTCATAGCACCTAATCTTTTAGCACCTAATCTCATACCACCTACAGAAAAAAAGTCGTCATTTAGGTGCTGTGATATTAGGCGCTATAAGGTTAGGTACTGTGCAACGATCCACGGTTCGTTTAGGTGCCGTGAGACTGTTTCAAGTTTCAGTGTCACAGCACCTCTCGCTTTGTTCCAAAGGGGCCTTGGTGGTGACAGAGGGGATGGAGGAGAATCCAACCTTGCCCCTCACCCCGCTCCCGACGACCCGTCATTACTGTCCTCTACAGTAGGGCGAGCAGTCGACATCACACGGCGAGGCGACCCGAGATAGACAATTGTCTCCTCGCACAACAGAAGGGTCCGTGCGCATGGCGTGCGGCGGTTGTTGATTACAACTAATAATGGCACCAAATATGATTTACCTTGAATTTGAATGAATGTTTAGGCCAAACCGCAAATCTTGCACATAATCCAATAATGTAAATTATTTGTTCATCTAATTTCATTGTGTTTTACATTTTTATATAATTTTTTATCGTCATTGGAATTAAATGTGTTCAAATCGTATATTCCGTGCACTGAAAACCGGTAATAATTTGCATTCAAATCTATATAAAAATAGGCGAAGCCTTAAATCATTCATCACTTATTCTGCAATTTCCCTACGTCAAAGTAAATATTTTATACACGTAAGTATCATGACTTACATAAAAAGCAAATCTATTTGGATTAAAATGTAACATCCTTAGGGAATTTCAACCATTAGAAGAACTATAATTTAGCTTTTTAACCTCCCAATGTTCTATAATAGTGAAATTTGACTCACGAGTTTTATACTTTCAGCCGAAAAATCTAGCTATTTCATGCGAAACTGCTAGATAAGTGTTATAATGAATACAAGTACTGTACATATATGATGTTTTTGTGAACCAAATACGAGATTACTTAAAATAACCCGAACGATGTTAGAAGCATTGAAAGACTCGACAGAGTGTAACATAAGTGGTAGCGCACAGACGATTCTTCTTTATCTTAAAATCAATACAGTTCTTATTTAGACCAATAAGAGCATATGCACCAAGTTTGAAGTCACTAGGGCCTTTATAATAAGAGTTATCGCACAGACGGACGCACAACAAACCATTTCAATAAAGCCTTTCGATTCTTCATAAAGCGTTAATAAATAGGCGGTTCTTTACATTGCATTAAAAAACATATTTATTTTAGAATTACTATATAAACTTATAAGTCAAACTGCAATTTCTATAATTCATTCCATAAAATAACGAAACTAACCTGAGCATTTTATAGTAAAAAAAAATCAAACTGTACAAAAATGGATTATATTAGTTTTTAATATTTAACTCAATGGTGTTCTCCGTGTTATCAAGATGAGTGATTGTGTCGTTTGCGACGATCTTCTGCCTGATGTGAGTGAACATGCTGTTTTTTCTCAATGTAAAACAAATCTACACTTCGTGGTTGCTGATATTTTAGAAAGCACGTGGAATCTCATGGGACAATAGTACGTCGTGAATCATGGAAGTGTAAGAACTGCTGCTCAGGTAAATAGCAAAAATAAACAATTACTAAGGACATTTTGGCCAAATTGCAAGAAGAAGTTTTGTCAAAATGGAGGATACCGTTAAGGCTCAATTTGAAAAATATGATATTACTTTTAAGAAACAAATGGATGAATTTAAGGAGCCCATACAATTTTTTTTCTATTTATTATTGCTTATAAATTTGTAATGCTTATAATTACATTTTTTTGTACCTATTGTTAATGCTGATTTATTCTAAGTATAATTATAATAATCTCGTGTTATACCATTTATTAGATTTACACTGCTTTTGGCTAGTTTATGAATTTAGTTTAAGTGAAGACAATGTTATGGAAATATGAATTGGACAATGAACACTAAGATAATTGTAATTATGATTCAACTGAACTCCCGCACGCGCGGCTTGAGGTGCACTGGGAGGTAAATTTTATTTATATTATGTATTTTTAGATAATAAAGAAGATTGAACTTTAACTTGAACTTGAAAAATTGATTTAAGAATATTATTTTAATATTCTATTAAAAAGTGCATATTGTTGTCTATCAATGGCATGAGTATACATTTTAAAAAGGTGAAGATGTCTAAATTCTTTCAATCTGGTTTATGGGCTTATATGAAATAATATCCATAGTACGATTACAAATAAGACCTACATATTACACATAAAAATGAATCACAACATATTCTTATTTCGACAAATTTTTAGTAATCCGTTGAAATGTTAAGAAATGTTATAAGAAGAGGTGGATCAAAATAGTTGCCTTACAATTTGAAAAACTATTCTAATATTGTTTCATAATCGAATTTTAACTGAGTATTTAAAAGTTGTTGACACTCAGTTCATGTTCGTAAAACAGGCAGAAACATTTTAATACAAATTAAATTTCAGAACGGTGCTTGATCAGTAGATACGTAGACAGCAAATTTTTTTTTATATATATATACTAGCAGTTTATATATATATATATATATACTAGCAGTTACCCGCGGCTTCGCACGCAATTTTCTGTTGAAAAACTGTACAATATATCTATGTATTCTTTTTCTATAACATAATAAACAGTCTAGAGATAATCGATAGTCACTCAAAGCTATTCCAATCTCCTGATCCAATTTAGATTTAAGTTTAAAGAACAGAGATTTCGGATCCTGAAGTCGTAAAGTGAAACAGTTTTTATAAGATTAGTATTTCCCTCCCACATTCCATGTTAATTTATTGACGTTCTTCGATGGCTTCAGTAACAATAAGAGTTAGCCTTTTTATCCCAATGACGAAAGTGTATCGTACAACTAAAAAATTGCTGCGGTCAATATGGGTCTGTTCCGGTCGTTTAAATTCACCCCCGGTCTAATCTATTTATAGTTCCACAATTGATTTATGCTGTTGCGCTAACCAAAACAATGGTCTCATATGTTGGTTTTGGAATCTAACTTAGGTTAAATTTTGATGATTAAGTGATTTTTGATATTTTTTAACCGATCGCTAAATATGTATTAGGGGTATATGCTTCAAGTATTAGGGCAATATTATCTCCATTTGCTTTTCAATAACTACAGTAAAAAGGCCATACACAATGTTAAAGGAACTAACCAGATTAGATTACGTTATGTGCAAACATTCACAGCTTTATACAATAAGGTAGTTGTTATAACAGCGTATAAATAGCATTTCTATTGTTATTAGATGGATATTGATCATTGGCGCAATCTAAATTTAAAATTAAATAACTTCGTATTTGCAATCTACATTACACTACTGATTAAGCACTTTACAATAATTCAATATTTACTCAAATCCAAATGTAAACACATGTTTCTGCCTCTTCGATAAACTTCAGCTGAAAGTGTTAACAGCTACTCTAAGTGTTAATTCAGACCAAAAGCTATACCGGTTCCAAATTTCAGCACAATCCGTATAGCAGTTTCGGCGTGATTCGAGGACAAACATCTTAACATCTAAACATACAAACATCCAAACATCCAAATATCCAAACATTCAAACTTTCGCATTTATAATATTAGTGGGATATATATCTTATTACAGATTGCGCCAGTAACGCACTTATAAGAGCGTGTCTTGTTTTGGCTGTTCAAAGAAAATAACAACTTGTTATGAGTCTTTATAAAAATTATTAATCAGCCTGCTATCTCTGAATTTTGGTGTATTGGCGCGAATATCTCTCTTAGTAATGATTGCATAACAAATTTAAATTAATGTTTAAATTACATTGTCAAAGCTGAACATTCATAGATTAAAAATGAATGTATGAGACCATGTTAAACAAGTCGTGAATCTTAAAAAGAGGATGAGGACTATTAGAACATTACTTGAAAAAACTGAGAACAAGTATACAGTAAGGCTTCAGAAGACCCACATAACATGACATACAGTGCAAGACGACAACATCAAAACGTATATTAACACTTTTGTTGCTGGTATATACTGAGTGAGATCGACTACTCTCAGTCCTCCCACTGCGTCGTAAGAAGTTTGCCGCAGTCTACTTGTAGACTGATTGGTGTTAAAATTAATCTTCCTGATTTTTGAGGATCAAAGTTATTAATTGTTTAGGACGTAATCTCAATACCTCTTAAAATTTTCCATATGATACTATTAATAACATATCCATTTCATTGTAATCTATTTATACAGGATGTATTACATAGGAAAGAAATAAAATTTTATAATGTAGAACAAAAATAGGCTTTCAATCTCGGTTTTTTACTGTATATAAAAAATTATAATTATCAGAAATAAACTCTAATTATTGCCTGGCTCACTTGCCTACATAACGGGCATTGGAGATTAACCTGGCAACCATGCAGTGTGTCTCAGCACTCAGTGCACTGGCACAAGTCACAAGGAAAGACCACATGTGTAGACCTTTGAATCAGGCACACTGCACAGTTACGAGGCACGCAGCAGGAGTGCCTCGTGAAAAATACAACAAACATTGCAATTTGTCTTCTGAGTAATTATAACATGCCTATTTTGTTTTTTGTTTAATCTGCAATGCTCAATAACAATATTATATTTATTTCTGCTATTATATTTATGCAAGTTGCTAGTCAAAATTAATGATGACATGTTTTTTGTAATATACAACACTGAGTCAAAAATATATAAATTTATAAAAGTTTCCACCAAAGCTTAATAAAAAGTGGTTCACAGTGTTCTAGTGGTTGTGATTTTGTTATTATTCTGATAGCTTTGTTTTTCAGGATAATGATTTCATTAATTTTAGCGCTATTACCCAATAATATTAGGCCATACCTTGTTATTGATTAAAAATAGGCATGTATGCAGATTTAAAATATTTTTCAGTAACACAATTTATAATACGTCTAAGTAAAAAAATTACTCTACCAAAATATTCCTAGAAATTTAGCACAAGAAAAGAAATAATTTGGTGTGTCAATTGTAGGGGTTTGTCATAAAATAAACAAAATGTTTTGAGTTTTGACTTCATTTAGTAAAGATCCCTTTGATCTAAACCACACTGAGGCTTTCTCAACTGATTCAATGACAAGAACTTGTAGTTTGTCAAAGTTTGTATGGATATTCTAAAGAGTTGTGTCGTTAGAATATAAAAGAGATTTTAACCTAACAACGGTAGGAAATTAATTTATATATAATAAAAACATAATAGGGCCCAGGACTGACTCTTAGGTACAACAATCCCGATCGCCAAATTGTTGGACCGATTTCCATTAATAGAAACAAACTTTTCGCCTGCGGTTAGATAAATAGTCTTTAAAGAACTCTTTAAAGCCGGATTCCCATTAATACCGTAATAGTTAAGTTTTAAGGCCCTGCTCAAGTCAAAATATGTTACCTGAGCAAAGGCTTTAATCTCAAAAGTGTTTAGGACCTCCTTAATTAGTGAATAAACTGCATCAATGGTGTATTTACCTCTTCTATTGTAATAAATTTAGATTGATGTTATTTTCCAGATACGCAAAAGGTTCATCATGTAAAACAGTTTCTATTATTACAGGACAGGTAAAATTTATACTGGGCAATAGCTCTCAGGGAAACTCCTAGACCCTGTCTTAAGAATCGGGCAGATATACATATAGTTAATGGGTTCAAAAACGTATGGTAAATTCGTTAAAATATATTGTTAGATTTGTTATAAATATCTTTGCTTTCTGAGTTTTTAACTCTTTTGACAGCTTTAATGACCTCATCAATTGAGACTTCTACAAAGATAAATGATTTTCTTGAAAAATATGGTAATTTCTTATTAAGTTCATTCTATTAACATGAGGCTTTTTGATACTACCCTTTATTTGGTGTTAACCGAATTGATAAAACAAATGGTATAAGTTACCTGGAGTGATATTTATTGATAATGTTGATTGAGATGCTAAATGTTTGTATTTTCGTTTATCTGCACCGAAAACGCTTTATATTGGCGTTAAAAACCTCTCCCCAGGCCTTATATTGGTTACTGCTATTTTATATTTTTGCGACATTGTGAGTTCGCATCTTCTACGGACTTTTTATAACATTTCTAGAGATTTAAATAGTTAACACGAAGCCTGTCACTAGTAGACGGTTTTGTCGATTTCTCCAAAAACAAAAATTTCTTTCATTTGGTCCAGTTCCCCACTATACCAATAATTTTTATTTCGACCTTTAATCTCACTAACTGTGGAACGTTGTTTTTTCACTGTAGAGTAAAATGTTTATTTATGAACTGAAATGGAGAAATATGCATGAACGAGTTTTTGGGTAGAGAATACTCTTCCATTACTAAGTACGACATTCTGGTTTGTCAGATCATCAATAGAGGATTCTGAAAAAATTAAAATAAAATGTGTCACTTGTACTTTTGGATTTAGCAAGCCCATTACGATCCGAGAAAGAAAAATAAAGATGTTGCATGAAATAACATGATATAGGCAGACTAAAAAACATTATCAAGACAATGGGCTCCCCGAGTTTACAAAGGAAGTTTACAAGGAAGTAAGGAAGGGAAGTTTACAAAGCAAAACGCAGTTTTTTTATAGCGGGCACTACTTCCATGAAAACGAGTAATCTAGGTTTATCTTCTTTAACATACGTTGTATAATCAATTTATATGACGAGAACTCTGTCTGTCTGTCTGTGTGTGTGTGTGTGTGTGTGTGTGTGTGTGTGTGTGTGTGTGTGTGTGTGTGTGTGTGTGTGTGTGTGTGTGTGTGTGTGTGTGTGTGTGTGTGTGAAATTTAAACTTTTTTTCGGATAGCGGGAAGATGAAAAATAATAATATACTTTTTCTAGGGTTTGCGATTTTATATTTCAGTCGCTATGGTAGTTAATCTTCATAAAGACGCTATTGATTTTCTGTGAAAGTTATGAGGCATGTGTGTGCCACATTTTATGTACATAGGACATAGGGAAGGTCTTCTAAGAATTCCAAGTCCATTTCTACCCCTATGGGTGGATTATATTAATGAAAGATGTAGTTATTGCTATGTATAATGCACTGTATAATTCAAAATAAATATTTAAAACACCTAGGAGCAAAAGATGTAAGGCAGAAATTACAGGATGGTTTACTAGAAAGGAGTCACTTTAGTTCAGACATAAAAAAGTTGAACTTCTAGTGACAGTCAAGCTCCACGCGATTGAACTAATATGGGCTTAAATTAATTTACATATCGCAAAAATAATAAGTCGTTCACTATTAATTCTATCACAAAATTTGTAAAGAAGCTTTGGAAAAGACTACGCCTGATTGTTGGATGAAAGTTGTAGAGAATACAAAAATAGTTATTGATAACGCTTGAACCAATGAATGATTGCTGGGGGAGGCTGTAGAGAGACTACTAATATTTTGACTGAGGGACAGAAATTCGTCGGAAGACTGTGTCAGTGAACATGAGGTAAACAGTGAAAATATAACACCGATAACAAAGACGATGGTGATAGGATTATGGAAGGTATTTGGCCGCTTCGCTTTGAGGAATATTAATTTCCCTCAAATTATCTGTTAGTGAATTTACAAATATAAGTTTAATTAAATGTTTGTTTTGGGTAAATGGATAATTTAATTGCCTTTCCTTAAATTAATATATTTACCAGAATCATACAAGCGTAATTTAAACATTTTCCTGTTGTGGTTTGTGTGAAAATAAAACTGTCGATATTTTATTTTGTGATTTTGGCACACGGGGCAAGTTGGTATGTGTGTTTCATTAAGCCATAATGTAGTAAGGTTCCGGCACAGTTACTGTGTACCTCGCTTGTTCTGCACCCTCACTCATAAGTAAAGACTATTAGTAATAAGCATTGCGTGATTTATAAATAAATACAAGTCTAATGAGTTTCCGAAAAAACTTGTTACGCCTTTAATTATTAACTTAGAACTCTGAATTATCAGTATGTCGTTCTTTTAGAGACATACAACAAATGATATATTATATTTTTAACTGTAATTATTTTTGAATTAGGAGGAGTTAAATTGGAGAAAGCTTAAAATTAAAAGAAAACTGTGTTTTCTTCATATTTTTGATTATCACAATCAATAAACATATCTAAAATATCTCACTTTCGCTATAATATATAGATTAATACTACCTAAGCCGTCAAACTTTTTCAGATGTAATAAAGGGGTATATTTTAATGTGGTAGACGTTTTAAGTGAGATGTTTAGTGTGTGTGAGAGAGGTCGCCGGGATCCGGTAAAAATAACATAATATGTCATAATATAAATTCCTAAACGAAACGTGCACCGCCTTCAATTCTTCCGCCGAGCGCGTTAATGCAACCCGCACAGCACGTGTCAATAACCAACTCAGAGCTCTCCTCTAACCACGCGACTCAACGGACTGTCGCCCACTGGCCACGGACAGTGGTGGCGGCCTACCCCTCCGGCGATCCCCACACGAGCTCCTCCCGTTTTGTGTTCAATGGGGTGATCGTGACAGGCGGAGAGAAAAAAGTGGGGATGGAGGGGCCCCTCCTGCCAACTAGAGATAGCCCGCGTATTAGAATAGTGGAATAAGCAGTCCGCGCGTTCTCGCTCTGTACTCCTCTGAAATTTAATAGAGCCTGGTGGTGTAATATGTATATGTATGTATATGTATAAATGTAATATATATATATTACATTTTCAAAGCTGATGCTGCAGGATGCAGCGCAATTAAATTTATTTCATTGAACTGTGATTTTACAACGTAATTAATGGCAGGCAATTACTCTTGTCTACATATAAATAAACCAATACAACGGAGTATCGAAATACTAAAAAAAGACGTAAGGAAGTCTAATGTAACAAAGTAACTTCGTTACATTCAGTGGCGTAGCTATAAAACATTCGAGGGTGGATTAAAACATCCAGGAGGATTAAAAAGAGCCCTACTTAGCATAGTAGTTAAAGAATTTATCTTCAGGGTCTCCAAACACAAAATCAACAATTATGTTGAGTTTTTTAATTGCATCTTTCGTATTAAAATGTAAACCAATAAAATTGTTTCGTAACATTATATTTGGTTCATTGCATTTTCCAACTGCCTTAATCAAATAAATATAATTTGTAGGTTACATTACTATTAGTTAGAAATTATTCGATAATTTCCATGTACTATAGATCAGATCAGCATTATAATCGCGTACGCCAGACGACACAAAATGACACTTATCAGGCTTGGTCGAAGTTGCATGCACAATTTCAAGTCTATAGCTTATTTCTCATTCTCTATATATCCAACAAATAGACAGAGAAATATATTGCTATTGCTATAAGTTAAAACTTGATCGTAATAATTTGAGGTTATTAAAATATGAATACTTAACAAAGTGTTTCAAATACTAAAGTTCTCAAAAGAAAATACGATAAGATATCAAAGGACATGCCACAGAAAGGAGATATGAGTCAACCAATACTGCAAAACCCTGCACCTGGCGTAGAAAACGCTGGCTTGACTTATCACTAGTTTTATTATATATATATAACTAAATAATTTGAAGTGTTTCTCATTAAATGTAATGTTAATCTACGGCCAATAACTTCCAAAGGTAAGTTGGAGAAATTGATTTTTGTAATGGGTACTGTAAAGATGAAATTGCTTTCAGATTAAAACGTATAAATACCAGAGTTTTAAATAACCACAGAGAAACCACTAGAGTTACAATAACAGGAACCACATTTTCATTTAGCTGGTTTTATTTTGTAGTTTAGGCATATAGCTGGATGGACATATAGGCTTAAATGGCTATAGCCAATTTCAGCAAATTTCAGGGAGCGAAAACATTTTACAGAGAAATGTATATCATGTTTGTGGAATAGTTGATTTTAGTAAATTATGGAATGATATTAATAATCTATAGACAAATTTTGAATCTACAAAAATTACTAACAAAATTATCATTAAATTTAGTCCAAATAGAGGGGTGTTGGGGCTTGTAACAACCACAGTGGTAAAAACATTCGGGGCAAATTTCAACTTGAATGTGTTAAGCTGAAATCATATTCGTTGTCGACGCAAGCTCTTAGTTCAATTTCGTGTTTATTTGATTTTATATTTTATCTACAGCAGGTATTTAAGTCAGGTAGTTGTCATTGATTTTGTCATATTTCTATAATTATATGTTTTTGGTTAAGTAATTATTAATTTATTTACTACAAATTAAGGACTCCACATTATAATATGTTGCTTTTGTCCTATTAATTTTGAATATATTCCAATATCACAAAAAGATAACTGGATATGGTTATAATTTATATTTATGGCATTTTATGTATACTGAATTAGCTTTAGACTTTGAAAATTATATAATGTGTTTTTTATTCAAATTAGTTTTTTATTAAAGCTTAGTTTAAATGGGTAGATTTATCGTATTTGAATTTATTTGTTAATTTCATTTGCTTGAGTGTTGTTTTCCCTTTTGTTTTTCTAAGAAAGTTGGAGCCTCTACACAGGCAGTTCCTTGCCTTTTGAGGTCCTATTTTGTTTTTCTTGAATTTTGTTTATTGATGTACCCTAGCTGTATTAAAATAAAAAAAGACATGTTCATATTTCTTTAATAAAAAGTAACATTGTTTTAATTTTTTATTCTCATGTCAATTGTGTCTACAACTAAGGAGCAATGTTTGTGTTTGTGCTTAAGGTATAAATGATTGTTTATAATAATTTTACTATTGTACATATTTTTTCAAGAAAATAAATAATTTTTTCTATTCTATTCTAGATTATGACATTTTATTCGTTGTGCACCATCTCACATTTTGTAAAGTATCTTTGGAGTTATAAAGAAAAGTTCAATATTAATATAATTAATTCGATATAATTTCTATGTTTTGCAGATATGTTCGTATATAAAACGACTCATTAATTCGGATATAAAACGACTCATTAATTCGGATATAAAACGACTCATTAATTCGTAAGATGATAGAAATCAGAACCGTTCCGAACTGAGGTCGCTATGAACCGCATGTACAGGGTTTGTCAGGAATGTTCGGGATTTATCGGTACTGCTCGGCTCTGCCCCCACTCTTTCTCTCCGCCTGTCACGATCACCCCATTGAAACACAAACGGGAGGAGCTCGTCGATCCCCACCACTCCCTTTTAGGTGGTGTGATATTAGGTGCTATAAAACTCCAGCACGATCTTTAGGTGCCGTGCGACTCTCGGGCATTTTCTTAGGTGCTGTGAGATTAGGTACTATAATATTAGGTGCTATGAGAATCGGTGCTATTAGACGGTTAAATTTTAGGTGCTGTGAGATTAGGTGCTATTAGATTAGGTGCTGTAAACCCCCACGATCCAAAAGTAATGCTACAAATTTGGTTTTTGTTAACTGAGAAATTTTTACATTGTCTATTGTTATACTTTCCATTAGTTTATTCCTATTTTGTTTTGTGCAGAAAAAAATTAGTTTTGTTAAAGTTCGGTAATTAATTTGTACTAACACTAGTCGACTGTCTTGTTTAAGGTTCTCCCTTTTTTTGTCGCAAATTTTATGTTTACAACAAATCGGAGCTAATTAATAAAGACGCTTCATGAATTTGAGGTCACTAGAAGAAACCTGAGAATCCAGGATTGCCAAGACCAAAATAAAACTGGCCAGGGTAAAGGAATATCAGATTGATAGTCTTGTACAGTTTTTTATCCCTTAACTCAAACACATCATCTTTCAACCATGTTTCATAAATTCAAAATTTTAAATCCGTATGGCAAAAATAATATAAAATTGTTAAAGATGGTGTAACTGATTGTTAAAGCAACGAAAATATCGACCATCCAGAGTTAATACTGTTTGAGACAACTGACCTTAATTTAAAAAAAATGTAACATTTATTATACTGCTGTCCATAAGAGTAGTCAACAAATATGACATTGTTTCTAATAGTTCGATTATACTGACCTGTTGTGACTGATACTCAAGGGTGATATATTGTTACGATGTCGGGAGTACTGCATACAATCTCTCTCTCACTCACTCCTCGTTGCTTTGTTTGGGGAATAACACTTTTCGTCAGCTTTTCTCATGAGGGCTTTGGACCTCCAACGGCAGCCTTAAAAATGTGTTTGTCTATCCTTCTTCACGAAGGAGCGTCATAGCCATTAACCTAATAAAAGCACACGATTAGTAAAATATTAATAACATAACAGCATAACATAACGTTGTGGAAAAACCCCAAACTTGGTCAAAATATGTACAAATAGTTACATTTGCCTACAAGAAGTCTGTAAACATTTCAACAGGCTACATACCGCACTACCTCATGTTTGGTTACGAAGCTAACTTACCATCTGATTGTATATATTTACAAGTTAATCCCGAAAAAATGGTGTTAGAAAATATATAAATTTTAGAGCAAATACGCAAAGATATGCCGACAATCATGAAAAAAGCCCAGGAAGCGCAAAAGAAATACTTTGACCGTGACAAAACTCATTTGGATTTAAACCCCGGCGATGAAGTCTTGGTCCATTTCCCGAAAGACCACACAAAAAATATAGTAAATTTCAAACACCATTTAGAGGGCCTTTTGTTGTCAAGAAAAAAATTAACGAAGTGTGGTAAAGTAGAAATTTACCACAGGGGAAGGTTAACAGAACAACCAATACATGTTGCTAGAATGAAATGATTCTATAAGAGAATATAAAACAATTATGAAGGGACTTGAGCAATAATAAAATATTCAAGAATAAAATATACAATATTTCTCATGAACATCACTGTGCACTCACTGCCTTGTAGTAAAATTTGAAGAGAGTGAAAAGTATCTTCGCAATACTTTCATAATATATGAGGGTAAAAAGCTACTACATAGTCACGCAAGAATCGCTTTAAAGAATAGATATTATACTCCAGGAGTTGAGAGACCGGTTAACTTGATTACGGTTTGAATGATTCATTATAACGTTATATAACCTTGAGAGCCACTGAAGTAAGTCTAACAGAAATAAAAATGTGTATTAAAATCTCGATGTTTTGTCGGAAAACGATAGAGAATAAAGACATAAAAGATTTACAAAATTAAAACACCTGACTGTGTATTTAATGTAAAGTTTAGTGTAATTTAATGGTTAAGTGATAGGTTACACCTACCAAAGATATTGGTATAGATTATACCAAAACACA
The DNA here is from genome assembly GCF_021130785.1 of Homalodisca vitripennis. Lineage (NCBI taxonomy): Eukaryota > Metazoa > Arthropoda > Insecta > Hemiptera > Cicadellidae > Homalodisca > Homalodisca vitripennis. The sequence continues at coordinate 163,812 of NW_025777914.1, forward strand.
GGACACTAACACAGCACACACGACACGAGCAGAGCCTGTAGCCCACGGCAACCGTACTTAGACTGGCTAGTAAGACTTGACCGTGACTCTGGCATGTCTCCTAGGCAGATAAGTTTTCTGCTAACTCAACTAACTTCCCACGCTATACTACACCGACTGTGTTGTGACTATGACTAGGGGCCATTTCCTTGTACCAGCGGTCTGGGTCGCCAAGGGCCCTGGTGGTTCAGACAGCTTAGTATGCAAGTAATTTTTCCCACATACTCGTTTACTACAATAACATAGCGTACTCTAACTTGACACAACGTACATATTAGACTTACCTAAGGGATCTGTGTATACAGTATATATAGCCTAGTAATAAGGAAGATAAATTTTGATAAAGTGTACTACATATATCATATTTATTTAAGTTAGTAGATAACAATGTAAACCTAATATACCCTACAAGGACTCAATTTTCCTGAGATGCATCTCAAAGAAAGAGACATAGATGTTCTATATTATATAATCCTATGAAAAACAAATATTTCAATATATGACATGTAAATGAATTAAATGACATGTTTAAATATTAAATATATAATATACCGTTGAAGGAAAGTAACATATATCTAAATAGCATGTATTATCACGGCAATATTGCTCATAAACAAACTATACAGCCTTCATTTGGCAACATATATTATGATCATAATAATGACTATGGACAATAAGCACAAAGAAGGGACATTACATATTCCTCAGAAACAAAAGTGCGTAGTATCGTTTTGTAATATAATAAAATTAACATAATATCGAACCTTATTTAAGAACACTAGAGATTAAGATGCTTAGTAAATATTATTACATAGAGCTTGGGAAATACGACACACCATCGAGAGGTCATTAAAATATTTCTGTAAATAAAAACCTTAGGCATAAATATGTATTAATTATAAAATATTAAACTAAAATGTATATGTAACCTGTAGATATTAAGTTTTAGAATTATGACACCAGAAAAACCAACCACAACCTGAGAAACCAGTCTACAAGACACCAATCTACAAGACACCAGTCTACAGCACTCTAACCGTCCCGACCACCCACGAGACAGATGAAGTCCTTACAGCACTTCCTACTACTACTACTGACAGCACTTGCCATGCCTCTTTTGACCACCTTTGCCAGCACATCAACCCACAACATAGAAGAACCCAATAAGCCTCTAGTACAAATCTTCACAGGAGCGTACTTTAACTCCAATGCCTCAAACACTACCTTGTACCATCCATCCCTATTACATACAAAATTCCTTTCAACACACAGCAAAATTTACCTAAAAACGAACCCTCTTTAAATTTCTGCCCTAAAAACCTCAACAACTCCCAAACCTATTTCAAGATACAGAACAACCTTTCCACATTACAAACCCTCATACATCAACAAATGGTAGCAGAACACCTCCCGTTCATCCAAAGACAGCAACCAGATAGAAACAGAAGATCGCTCACGTTCGTCGGAGATTTCTTCGAATGGTGTTGTGACATTGCGACATAACACCTAATACATGACTTGGCAGACAACAAGGAAGATGTCTACACAGCATTCTCAACACAACAACACTACCTACTCTCCGAGCTACCTGCGCATTCACCTGCTTCGTTCACAATCTACAAAAAAAACACCACTTCCAGACGACGACAACAACATAGTAAACAACACGGAACTCACTTTGTACATTATATTAGCCTGGACTTCTATATTAACACTACTTCTTTTTATAGCCCTCTACTTCATCCACATTAGCAACATCAAAATAAAATTCCTGAAGCCTACAGTACATGAACGTACCCAATGGATAACCTAAATTAGACAATAAGTACGATTCGTAGGTAGAATCGTCATTAAGCCAGGGGAATGTAAGACATACGTGGCTTAATGGATACGACTGACATATTGCTGTATTATAATTCGTTAAGTATCTTTGAGAGGTAAGTTGGTAAGAAGGGAATATTATGAAAATCAGTAAAATAAAATTCATGTACAGATAGTTGCTGGAAAGGAAGTCTTGTATTACAATTCGAGACAAACATCCTCCGGATGTAAGTGGATACGCACATCCGCCCAGACGCCGATGGTGAACAAACAGGACATGCTTGCATAAGCAGCGGAAATGCTTATATAAAAAAACCGTGCGACGATGTAAGGGGCAGCCATGCTGATATGAAAAATTGTTACTCACCAAAATTATGATGGAGAGATTTGGCATAGGCGTGGCCATTGGAGAGCTGGCGGGAGAATAACATCAAAAACTGAAGAACAAGGAAGAGAAGGGGCGGTCGAGGACGGGAAGTCGAAAAGCGAGGTTCGGGAGTGTTAGTGTTGGTGTTCGTGTGCGGAAAAATATCTCTAGGCGTAATAAGTGTGAAGTGGAATAAAATGTAAGTAATTTTAGGAACTTAGTATATATCAGGGTTCATTAATCATTTACAATTCCATATCTATTTAAATGTTCACAATTTCGAAAATGTAAATTCATGTAAATGTTTAGCTATTTTAAAAGAAAGTTTCCTCACGTTAGTCCATGAACTCATAATTATTGCAACACTACAAAATTACTAGTAAATGTTATAATTAATTAAATTAAAAATAAATTGTAATGAATAATTTAATATTAAATATGTCTTCAAAGTATTAAGGTATTAAAATTTGTGCTTAATATGTCGGTTGACGCAATCAATTGTTAATTAAAATTTTTTATCAATTTAATGAGATGTTGTCACAAATAAAATATGTGTTGGTCCATTTGAGGGTATTGTACTGCCAATCTAACCTATTATTAAATCCTCTCACAGCAACCCTTGCTCATAATAAACTAAACCAAACTTAAAAACCTTACAAAATAAATTATGACTTCGTAACAATATAAAAAAAAATTAAAACCCGGCTAGGTATGGTTTTGGTGAACACACTTTACTTTTTTATTTCTTGATATTAGCTATATATCATTTTATCTAATTATACCACCGATAAACACATTGTACACAACATCTTACTGTAAACATAACATGGGAATATAAACCATAAGAACAATTGTTTTGACATCTTTATATGATGGCATTGTTTATATATGAGTAATCAAGAACGTTCAACTATTTTATTTTGAACTATTTGAATTTAAGATATCTTTTTAAGCTACTTCAGATATATTACGCCTTTCATTTCAAATCTTTTACAATTAATTTTGTAAAGAATCATGTTTACTTAGAAATAAATTATGACTTGCTATCAATATAGAACAAATTTTTAATATCGACTCCTTGTTTCAGGAGGAGTTCCCTTTTACTTGTTTCCGGTCAACGTCTACCGGGGCAGCCGACGCCGTGAGGGGAAGAGTTGGGTTCAGCCAGGGAATCCACATGTGGGCAATTCACTGGCCTGCTCATATCCGTGGCTATCACCCTATGGTGGGTGTGGCTTCGAAAGATGCGGATCTACACGGCAACGGTATCAATGTAAGTTCTTCATGTCTACAGCACAGATTATGTGACTAAATTTAATTTTTAAATAGTTCTTAATTGTTTAATTGCATAAACTCATGTTATATTACCTATGCATACTTTTCCTTCACTTTTTCCAAGTGAAGAAATTAAATTAAATATTGTCAGTGCATATTTCCTGGGTTTTTTATCAGAATTACTACTCTTTTTCATATCCTTTGAATGTTGAGTTAAACCTCATTGTTTGTTTCAGTCTATCGTGGGGAGTGACGACCAGTCCTGGGGATGGAACCTGAGCACCCTGAGACTACGTCACGACTGCAGCATGGACAGTGCCGACTATCCTGTTGTAGCACCTTTTGATGATTTTGAAGTGCCGGACAGTTTTGGTGGTAAGACCTTTAACCTGCTGTTAATTTAACAAATTATAAACATATATTCATGGTACTTTTGTCCATAATATTTCATAACTCAAGCACAATTCTAATAAGTTTGTGAATGTCTTAGTTGTACTGGACATGTATAAGGGAACACTGGGTTTCCTCATCCGAGTTGGCGACAGAAGATATTACCTTGGAGATGCCTTCACCGGGCTGCGTGGGAAGGTGCTATTTCCCATCATCAGCACCAGCTCAGTGCCCTGCCAGGTCACCATCACTTACAACGGCGGCTTGGATTGTAAGTAAACCTTTTATTATTTATTTTCATGTTTCACAATATAAATTTAAAATATATGTAATATTCATTAGGTCTCTGAGAGATGTTTGGCTGAGGTGAATTTCAAACTATGTGTTATTACATATCTAACGAAACGTGTTTGGTGTTTCAGCGGAACCCCGCTCCTTGATGGAGATTTGCAAGAAGTTCATCATGCAGGCTGTTGAAGATGACGATATTGACAAGATAGAAGAGCTGGTCTTGCCTCAAACAGTTATTAAGTATTTATTAGACGAGGACTAATGTAAGCTAAGTCCTTTTTCAGACTTGGTCGTGGTAGAATAATTAGGTAGCGCAGTAGTTGATAATTTTTGGACGTATTTAGTAAAACGCAATTTAAATTTTCTATTCTACTTTTTAATTTTAAATAAATGTTATTGATAAATAGAATTATTTTGCAATAATACCAATAGCATGTTTATATAAATACTTCGTTATACTTATAGTTTATTATGGTGGTGGATATTAATATACCTACACTTTTATATAAACATTTTATTTATCTTGCATGTTAGTTTAGATAGTTTGTTTTAGTTTGATTATTATTTGTATCTGTTAATAATATCTAACTAATGTCTTTTAGGTTAATGGCTATGACGCTCCTTCATTGAGAAGGATAGCCAAAACACATTTTTAAGGCTGCCGTTGGAGATCCAAAGCCCCCATGAGAAAAGCCGATGGGAAGTGTGACTCTGCAAACACTGCAGCGAGAGAGTGGTGGAGTATGTGGTACTCCCGACATCGTAGCAATACATCTGCCATTCTTGAACACAATGTGACGACATGTTAGTATAATATACTGACCATACATTAAGACTTCATATAATATACTGACCATTTTTCTTTATATTGAGAAGAATGTAATGTTGACTACACTTTTTTATGGAGAACAGCAAGACTATCTGGTAAAATGTAAAATCTTTCAAATTAATGAAAGTTTTCTAAAACAGAATAAATCTTACTCGTTCAAAATTTTCGCTGCTTTAACAATCGGCTACATGCAAAATAAATTGTATATGGTTTTTTCAATAAGGCTTTGATAAAGCTCACGGAAATACAAAATACGTGGATTGTAGAAATATATGCAATAAATTTTGTTTGTTAAAATATTAAGCATCAAAAAATCTTAGCAAATCTTGATTTATAATATATATTTATATATGTTTAGTAACACAGAGTTTTATTGTGATTATGTTATATATTTTTTTGAAATTTAAAAGTACTCTATGGTAGAAAAATAGACGATAGTACTAAACGTCATGTAGAATAGTGTCCCTGGAAATTGTGTCTAAACAATAATAATGCGGCACATGCACTATAACTTGAAACGTGGATTAATCTTATTATAACCTTTATTATTATATTCAACTCTCACATTTGTTTCTTTAGAATGTATTTGTTGGGGTAATCAGATGATAAGTTGATGTCAGCAAGATGAGGAAAGCAGGTGAAACATAAGCAGGAGTATACATTAAGAATTATTTAATATCCATTAAAACAATATAAAACAAATCATCTAATATTTTCAATTAATTCAAAAGTGTTTTGTCGCGGCATTTCCTTACGTCTATCAACTCACAGTACGTCGCGTAATGATCAGGAACACGATGTGATGGCCAGGAGCAGGACCAGGACTTACAAGGATGAGTTACCTTTATTATTTAGGAGTCATGTTCTCCTCTCACTATATCTTGTTGCCCAAAGCGGTTTACATCAAGTCTTAGTATATTAAATACGGCACAAAACACTGGAGCATTAAAAACATCAAACAAAATTTTAAGGATATGTTAGTTTTCTTGAGTTAGTTAAATTTCTTGTTTTTCTTAGCTTATTATAGTTAACTTAATCTACTGGTACGTTTTGCACAGAAACAGGCTAATTTGTGTTTTGTGTTGCTTTTTGTCGTCTCTGCACCCAAAGCGTATAGGGAGAATTAGTATACAATCATTTTCGACTGCATATTCTCCTAGTTCTTCCTTGAGTGGTGCTCTCACGTAGCTTATAAAGAATATATACCTGTCTATTAGAATTATTCTCTAACTTGTGTCTTTCAGCAATCTTTTTGACAATTAGAGCAGGATCAATATTAATAATGAGTTACAATTACTGTAACCTAGTTCGCAAAGGTCTAGAACGGTAGCTAGCTTATGTTTATTTGTAATAATTTAAATTACAGTGCCAAACTGTTCTCCACCAAATATATGGTCTATAAGTTTTAGTTACAGAAATTTACAACAAAGCTCTCTTCTATAATACAAGCGATAAGGAATAGTGAATCAAGTGATGCAGTAATAGAAATGCTTTCTTATATTCCAAAGTTTATTACATAAACTTTTGGCAGATTTTCTTGATTGTGGCAACAAGGTAAACTCTACATCGTAGTTGGAATTATAATTAACTTAAACCAGAACTGCTCATACACAGGCAAATCTTCCGACGAGACGTGCGAAGCCGTCGGAAACTGCTAGTAGTTGATAAAAGATATAAAGCCGTTTATGATAACCATTTCTCTATATTGTTTTGGGCTGATTTTAATCCTCTCTGTACCGAAAGCGTGCAGGGAGAATCTGTGTCTAAAGATATTCGAAGGAGGAAAACATCATACTTTACTTTTATAATTGTCTTTACTTAGGTGATAAAAATATAAAGCTGTTTACGAGAAGCATTTATCAAACTTTTATTCTAAATAAATCTTTCTATCGGGTTGTAGCAGTCTAAATATCTGTAAGTAATTGAAAATAGAATATGCTAACTGAATGAATTGGCGGTCTTACGAATTTTGGTTAAAGTGTTAAAAATTTACAATTTCAGATAGACTAATAAAGAGTTTTACAAGAAAATATAGTCTATAATTTTGTACTCATTCAGTTAGTTACTAAAACGTACTCTAGAGCTCTCTTGTGTTGTAGAAAAGATAAAATTGTTTCAGGCAATCTACTGAAACGTATTAATACATCAGTACTTGCATGTTTTACCATTAAGTGTTTTTTTTTAGATTTAAAATCTTATTTTGTATATTCACTTCGCGCTTTTCTTGTGTCACGGTGATTAACAAATGACTTTGTACTCTTTTGGAGTACAAATACATGAAAGGTGTCTGTTTTTGGCTGTTTTAATTGTCTCTTCAATCAAAAGCGCACAGAACGAATAGGTTTATAATGTAAGTCTCAAGTATTTGACACATCAGTTAAACTTGGATTTGTTCATTCATATTTCATAAAAACTATAACAATTAAGGGAACAATTTTCTAAATGATGTTTTACAAAACATGATTTTACAATTTTGCAGTAAGATGGCAATGGGTTAAAATTAATTTATGCTATATATATAACTAATACTAAACTAAATAATAACTAAACTATATCTAATACTGAATTCATTTTTCAAACTGTTGCAAACAGTTTAAAAGATAATTATGGTCTATAGATTTCAAATTATTTAATTATATTTTGAATAAAACACCAGATATCTCTTCCCTAGTACAGAGATACCAAATAATGAATTTAATTGGTACATTAATAGGCTCGTCTTATCTAATTCTAGTGTTACCTTTAAATATTTAATTTTTCACTTTTGCTTTCTGTGACTCAATAGCCTGTCTGTAATAATGACTTTCTTTAAAGTAAATACGCTTCATTAAAATGCGATTGAGAGTATTTTTGGTTGGTATTAAGGAACAATATGTTTTTTTAAGTTATTGTAATTGAATAGTAACTAAAACTTTTTCAAACTAAGTATTTAAAAATTAACTAATGGCAATTTTATACAAAATGTTTCAAAACTTGTAGAAATCTTGAACCAACATTTTAAATCTGAACTGAACTGATTGAGTGTGGATAACTCCGACGTATTGTTTCCTACTTTTTAATTATGTGGACACAAAACTCCAATTGTAAATAAATTGGCCAAAGTAATTCCAAACGGGAAGACGCTTGCAAGGGGGAACAGGAGTGGAGGGGGAACCTTTCGATACTCAGTAATCACGCGTGTGCCAAAGAAGAAGGTTGCTTGCCGCTGTGTTCTGTGAATAAATACTCCAACTGAAAGTAAAGTTTTACTAGATACGTAAGAATATTAACTTTAAACATTAATTTTAACTGCTACCTGTTTGTCGTAGATTCTACTTTAGTGTAATGGCGTCGTTTGGGTCAAGTTAATACGGTTCTTTTGGGTCAAGTTAAGGCGGTGTATAAACTTAACCCACAAGTAATTTTTTTATGTGGTATTTTTGTTTTTAGAAATGCGTGGGAATTACAAGAAGAAAACTGAAAGGGGCGAAACACCTATACATATATTTGAGAGGGTATATACAGAAATTAAGAATGGCCAGATGTCTATCAGTGAAGTGGCAAAAACATTTGTTATAGACAAGATGACGCTTTACAAGTATAAAGTTAAAAAGGAAAAGCATCTTGAAACACCAGAAGCAGTTAGGGACGTAAAAATGGGATATGCCCAACATCGACAAATATTAAATGATGATTTAGAAAATGATCTAAGGAACTATATTTTAACAAGTGCTAAAACTTACTATGGATTAACTCCTAAAAATCTTCGGGAACCGCCCTATGAATTGGCACAAGCGAATCAAATAAAAGTGAGATACCTGGATAAATGTCAAAATGGCAACTTCAGAATGGTTTTATAAGTTTTTAAGAAGACATCCCAATCTTTCTTTGAGAGAGCCAGAAGCGACAAGCCTTAGTCGGGCAGCTAGTATTAATCGGCACAACGTTTGACGTTTTTTTGAAAAATTGAGACATGTTTATGAAAAACATAAGTTTCAAAGCAAAGATGAGTGGAATGAGGACGAAACCGGGGTGCAGACTGTTCAGCGGCCAATCAAAATTATAGCTGAGAAAGGAGTCCGGCAAGTTGCAAAAGCCACTTCTGCTAAGCAAGGGCAAACAGTTACAATTTCAACAGCTGTCAGTGCTATTGGCAACGTTATTCTCCCACTCTTAATTTCCCTAGAGTGTTCTTTAAAGACCATTTCATAAAAGGAGTATATTGGTGTTGGAGTATATACACCAGGGTGTACTGGTACTGCACATCCATCTGGTTGGATGACTGGGTCATCGTTTCTAACTTTTATTAGACACTTTCACAGCCACGTTAAGTCCTCACCCGAATATCCCTGCCTTTTGTTGCTTGATAATCACGATTCAAATTTGTCAATTCAGGTGTTAAATTTCTGTAAAGACAATAGAGTTGTTTTGCTGTCTTTCCCTCCCCACACCTCTCACCACCTCCAGCCCCTTGATGTGTCTGTGTATGGACTTTTCAAGAAATACTACTCTACAGCTGTAGACAACTGGCTAATTAGCAACCCTGGAAAAACAGTAACAATTTATGACATTCCTAATTTTGTAAATAGTGCCTTTGCAAATGCCATGACACCAAATAATATTGTGGCAGGATTCCAAGCTTCAGGGATCATGCCGTATAACTCGGATATTTTTAAGGACGAAGATTTTTTGACAAGCTTTGTAACTGATCGTCAGCTTTCTACAACACAAGAAGACCAACAACCTTCTACACCCGTAGACGACCAACAACCTTCTACATCCAAAGAAGTTCATCAGTCTTCTACATCCTCAGAAGTCAATCCGCCTCCTACATCAGGAAGTGTACAACATCCTTCTACATCGGTATTAGCTGACATCACTGAAAATGAGTCATCAGTTGGCATTGCTGGCCTTGGAGCTATCTCTCCCATTGTTACACCAGAACAAATTCGCCCTCTACCAAAAGTAGTAGAACGCAAAACAAGCGGTAAAGGCAAGCAACCCTTAGGGTCCTGCATTCTTACAAATACCCCTATAAAAATAAGATAGAGCAAGATACAAAGGAGAGAGAGAGGAAGAAGTCCATTAAAACAGAAAAAGGCAAATTAAAACTAATGACGTTATTTGGTGATGAACAGAACAAACAGGTCGAGAAACCAAGGAAACAAAATAAAAAAAGTGTGAAGCCTAAAAAAACATGAATCAGTCTCTTATGAAGAAGACTCTTTTTATTTAGTATGCCTTAAAAACGTATTCTTCATCCAAACCGGGTCAAGATAGGATCCAATGTGTTTTCTGCAAGAAGTGGGCACACATAGCTTGTGCAGAGGACAGCCCTTTTTACACTTGTGTTAACTGCCAATCAGACCCATGTTTCTCTTCAGAACCGGAATGACTTGCCGAACTAAGGGCATGTGACACTAAATGGTGTTTAAAAAATGTAAATTTTGGTGAAACTGAGAAATTTATTAGAACAATTTAAAAATCCATTATATTCGTTTTTAAAATTTTCTTTAGAATATTAAATTTTGGTATTGATATGTTTGTTTAAAACAATAAAAACCTTTCAAAATAGGCCTACATGTTTTGGTTACTATTATCCTGAATTCTGGCACCGTCTCAACTTGACCTATAGCGGTACCAACTTGACCCAGACTGGGTTAAATTGATACATCTGGCAAAGTTTACCAAATATTTTTTAGACGCCACAAATGTATTTTTATATACGGTAACTTTGAAATGTTCCTATTGATAGCCAAACACTTATAGTAGGTACCTTATTACGTTGCATTTGTTTCAATACACTTATAGAGGAAAAATACAAAAACCAGAAAGTAAAAAGTTTATCAACTATACCCGGTCTCCCCTATACTTTACTTTTAAGTTATAATCTTAATTAATTTATTATACAACCTTAGAATAAATAATTTTCTGTGTCAAATGTTTATCTGTTAAAAATTCATATATAATTATGAATAAGTTTTATAGAACTTTAAAGTTAAGTGCATTGCTGACTATTTACATTAAACACAAAAAAAGGAAACTTTGTATAATCGATGTGGGATTCGTAGAAGCTTTAAATGTAATTTCATGAAGTGACACTGGAAACAGTTTCTAACAATATTAAAAATATAAGAATTTTTATTATAACATTTAAAATATATATTCTAGCACAATTTAAATATGTATTATTTACTTATTTGTAATAATATCATGTATGGCTGTATAATAATATTTTAAAAAATTCGGTAATAGATGAAGATTAAAAGACAATTAGGAAACAGGTGAGAAACAAACCCAACAGTAAAATATATAACAATTGTATATATCCATAGAAACAATAAGATACAGAGATTGGTTATTATTATAAATTTTTTATTTATAAATTTATAATAATACTGAACAGTATATGTTTAAATGGTTCAACTGCAAGCACGTCAGGATCAGTTATGGCCAGAATCAGGACCAGGACCAGGACTTACAGATGAGTTACTTTATTATTATTTCTGAATTCACAGTTTCTGCTCTAATTTCACAAACATTTTATACTTCCTAGTTTTAGTGACTATTACATGCAGCCTAATATTTTAAACGTTCAACGTAATGATGAAAAGATTGCTAAGTAAAACAACATTCGTGTATTTGTTGATTATTTCGAGGAGCTACTTTCTTAGTTTGTTAGGTTGGTCATAGTTTTGTTTATAAACTTATAAACTTGTATTTTGGGCTGTATATAATCCGCTATGTACCCAAATAATACAAGGAGGGCCGGTTTGTAATTTAATAAGTCTACATCATTGCATGGTGGAGTTATACCTGTTTTTACATAGTTGATACAAAATTAATACTTTTATGAGAGAAGTATTTTGGTATTTTTGCTAAACAGCGATATTTCTGACATATTTTTAAAGGCTATATATGACAGTTAAATTAAAATAATATATGGTATCAGAATAAAATCAAGAATGCCTGACTAAATCATGGTAAATTGTTTAAATTAAATATTTAAAAAAGACAGTACAGGGCAGTTTTGCAAAGAAACATAGTTATAATAATATAATTTGCACCTTAATGAATTAGTTACTAAAATGTACAACAGAGCTCTCTACTTTCCTCCAGTAAATGGATTTCATAGAGCATTCTACATACCAAGCCTTACCTGATTTCATTATGACTTTCATATATTCAATCTTTCAGCTGTGATAACTTTAAATTTCCATTCCTGACTAAATAGAATGTGCTACTATGAAAAGAATTACAATTGCTGTACTTTCATATTTATTGGGCACATGCTAATGGAAGATGAAGAGAATGTGCTTAGTAGATATCTTCTACTATTCTGATAGGAATGTGGCTAATGCCTCAGGTGTGTGACGTCACACACGTCAGAGTTTGTATTCCGACGGGAAACGTTGTGTTTGAACACCAACAATAAACTCCGCCTATCTTAAGTAATATTCATTCATTAACTGTTTCGATAGCAAAGGACCTTTTAGAAGATTATCCAAAATCGTATAACTTGTAAGAGCATTCCCTTTTTTGTAATTTCATTCCACTGTTTCCCAAGTCCAACCGATTTTACATAGCTAAGCTGTTATTTGTTGTTGTATAAATAAATGTATAATACAGGTGTTCTTTCAATGGTAATGATTCTCCATATATACTATTAAACATATTAATACTAATAATAATAATATTACTACATATACTATTACTATATATACTAATATTAAATTCTTCACTTAATAATAGGAAAATGTTTTAGTGAAACTAATTATATTATATTATAAGTATAAATTTTTATAATTCCGAAACCGATAAACCTTTGACTTATTTTGAAAACAAACACTACAGTAATTACTAAATTATATTTTTGTGAAACATTTGCATTCAAGAAGCTCGTCATCAAACCCACATAACATGATTCATACATTTTAGTCATATAAGAAGAAGCTGATAGAATGTAGATAAGTCTATCGTAATTTAAAACAAAGTAAAGAAACACCGCGTTTATAAATTAATGCTGTTAAGAGATATTTTAAATTGCTTTAAAACATACTTTTCATTGGAGGTATAGTCACCTAATGTTTGTACCTATAATCACCAATACAGCATATTTAAGTTTATAAATGTGCCTCTGTTTTGTGGCTAGCCAAGAAGACTAGTAAAGAGAGTAACGTCTTATTAAGTTTAACCATTAATACAAATTCAGTTGGAGGAAACAATAGTACAACTAATTTTAACTGTTAAATTACGCAAACGTATACACGTTACATGTTAAGTTAGACACAAACTATTACGCAATAAATTAATAAATAATTAAAAATACAGGCGGCCCCGTGAAAGTTATAAATAATTGTTGGATGTAGTACATTGCACTAGAAAATTGGTAAATATTAATAAAATAACATAAAAACCTTCATGTATGAGTTATAAAACACTTATAAAAGAGATATATGTAAATATAAGTTTGATATTACCGGTATTTGCAACTACAATGTAAATCGATGAATCATAAAAATTACTCCGAAACTTTTTAAGTGATTCTGAAATCAGCATTTCTTTTCCGTGGGTAGAGTGTGACACATATTTGGTAACTTTTTGCAACGTGAACAGTTTGACAAACGTTTTGAGTGACGGTACTATTACTATTTCTAAGAATTATGAAAAGGAGAGCCTGCCATTCTTACAGACCGCAAAATTATAGGCCTATTTATGATGTCGGCAAGGGTTAGTAGACATTCGGTTCTGGAATTTTTCCAACCTTCAGAGGCCGGTACATCGTGGTCATGATACCGGGCGACCTTCTTGGAAGTATAGTGTCCGCTATCCCAAGAGTCCCAGAGGATTACAAGGCGACCTTTACACCCGAATGCGCACGCACCGTGATTTGGGCAGCCCATATTACCTACCTACCCTGACAGTGTTGACTCACATAGTTGGCCTTACTTTGCAACATATGTTATATTTGTTATGTTATGTTGGTTAATATTTCTTAAAGTTATGACATCTGCATTTTATTTCTTGCAAACCGAATCCAAACACAAAATAACTAAATATTTCTTCGTATCTTACGAATAAAGCTGTCAAAGATTACTGTGTTTATAAATACATCAGGAATGTAGTATAAATTTCGTGTTTGGTCTCTATTATGACCAAGAAATCATAAAACAATTCACTGTATTTGTTGCCTACGTTTAGTTTGCTTATCCACGAATTAGTCGTTGCTATGTTTTAAAGCACTAAACCGGATATTTAAAGAGAACTATGAGAGGATCAATTAAGAACCTTTTTTAAAAATGTCTAAAAAGTAAATTCTAGATATTCATATGTTCTGAAATCATTTGGTGCATTATATTATGTATTTAAACCTTACGTTAATGGCAGTTGAGAATGTTTAAAGATTGTTAAGCTATATTTTCGTCATACATTTAAATATAAAATACATACATTTTTTAGGATTTCAGTATTGTTCATATTATACATAGAACATAAGAGTTAAATAGTAGTTTTGTCTAAAATATAAATTTAAAAATATACATAAAGTGAGAGTATGGGTACAATAACAGTGGATCAAATATGTTTTGCTAATCAATGTGTATTTAAAAATAAACAATTAGTACATAAAACATTTATACATAGACATATAGTTTAATATATAGATAAACAATATGTTTTTGTTTATTAGTACCTAGAGTCAATTTAATTCTTTTTAAGATTCAAATGGCTTATAAATGGTCCTCTACTAACAGAAAATAATAAGTGAAGCTATTTCAAGAATTTTAACCATTTACTGTAAACAATAAAAAAAACCATACAATAGAAAAAAATATTTAAAGACATTTGAGATTCATTCTAATGAAAATTCTTCATAAAATTCTCTATCAAATCTAATGTAAATAACTGGAAAATAGATACCTGTTACTTACAACTACAGAATATTTTAAAGTTTCATTAAAGATGGCATTAATAATGTATGTTTAAATTCCGAAATTAAACTAAAATATATATAAGGAAATCAAAGGAATAATCAAACGGTAAGTAAAATCTAGAATGCATATAATTGTTCGTGACTACAGTGATTTAAAGTAATATTGGCCAAACTAAAAGAAACGTAACAGTTGAGAAAAGGAACACAGACTTTATGTTTACAAATATCATCAAGAAGAAAAATTGTCTAACACAACATGAACAGTTTAAACTACACATTGTTTATAAGACATAAAAGTATTTAAATATACATAATAAAACATTCTCCGATTATTATAAAACAAACGTACCTATACTTTATACATATACTGACAAAATCCAAATTTAGAAGGTGAGTAAAATAGAAAAAAAATCTAAATAAATTTAAACTTAAACCTTTAATTATGCTATTTACATAAAAACAGTCTGTGGTTTCCACTACAAGATGTTCGATTGGAATACATTTGTAAAATTATAATTCATTCATAAAATTTAATACTCTCCTCGTGAGCACTCAACTTTATGAAAATAAAACATTAGTTTGAATGTGTTACTACTGGTCAGTAACTGAACAAATCTTCACTTTACAGAATAATTGACTACGTCGTTGCAAGTTATAAAGCAATAAAACATATATATTATTGCATTACAAGCTGGGTGTACCAAAAACCACAAATCGTGTAAGAGGCTTCGGATAGCTTAAAATAAATACTTCACGTTTATAACTAATTTATTCTGATGGTTAGGCTACATGTTAAAATGTCACATAACGCTACTCAGTTTTATTACAAATTTATTTAATCTATGATTGACACGTTGCCACCAAGGTTAAAAATAAATCCAAAGTAAAAACTTTCAATAATGTGCAACCAAATCTCATTAAGTGACAAATCATCAAAGAACTCAACGTTACCTTCGCACAAACGAACGTTCCAGCAAAATGTCAAGCCTATAGATATTGCTTATAGAAAATCTTTCTCTAGATATCTTTCCAGGGAAACATATTGGAATGACAATAATAGAGCTTTTCGAGCGTTTTACAATTAATGATTTAAAAATAAAAATGTTATAAATACTAATAAAATATTCCCTACTTGTAAAAATTTATCAAATATTCTATTTCTACTTAGAGTCCAAAACTTACGATTTTAGATCATATGGACACACACTTCTTTATTTGTATGAGATATAAAATATACTCCTTTCCATTACTGTCTAAGATTCAGTTATTTTACAACCTTAAGCAGTAGATTTGTATGTATATGACATATTTAATGTGAAGAGAGGATAATAACTGTATATATTGGTGTTTTCAACATAACACCGAATGAGTTCACTGCCAATTATTCCTACATTTTAAACTCAGTTTTTACAATTTTTTAGGTCAAGTATAATTATTTACTTATAATGTTTATCGAAATTATTAAATTGTTTTCATTGCACATTTAGAAATAAATCCAAATACCATAAATTGGATTGACTAAGTCCCTGTCAATAAAATATTTAAAAATATATCTTTAAAAATATTTTTTGTGATATTTCCTAGTTATTGAACGTGCCAAGATAGCCAGTATCAGGATTGGATCTTCCAGGAAGACTGGACTACACAAGGGCGTCATTGTGTTTCCTGATATTATAACCTTTTGTACTACTTTATAAACGAAACTCTATAATTAGTCAGGAGTTACCGCTTGTCACAGTTTTATGACAAAGAGGAGCCTGAAGATATGCGTAGTCTGAGGATTATCCCAATTAGGACCTCTGAGGATAGTCCATGACCGCTGTTGATATCCTTTATATCTATTCTTTCCTGGATGAGTCAGTTGCTCTATATTGTAGAATACCTGATACTCAGCTTTCATAATCTTACTACTATCAATATTTTGCAGAAAACCTTATGATGTGATATAGGAGAAGAGAATATAGCTGGATGAGTATTAGAACTATACTAGAAATTACTGCTAATGACATCATGTGTGTATGATGGACCAGTATTCAACTTTAGCAAAGATATTTTTAATATTTGTGTAACTTCAAACTATAATTCCTTAAATAATATTCCTGTACTTGCTCTTCAGTAAGAAGTTTTTGAGTGTCTGTACAATTTTTCTTCTCCCGAAGCGTACTGGTGACTGATTTAGGGAACTTCCAGTAAATAAGATAAAATAAGATAAAAATAGTAAAATAAAATAAATTAAATAAAATTTGTTAATCGTAAAATAGTATTATTACTGCACTGCTCCTGGTTGCAATAAAAACTACTAATACTAAAATAAACCATAAAATGCTCTTTTATTCTTCTAATTGCCAATATCATTTTCAAACTATTATTAATATTGTGGATATATTAGTTAGATATCAAAGAAATCACTGTCCTAGCGTTAGTTCTGGGAAATTGTTTTTAATTATCGATCAAGAATCCCAGAATCTAAAACAGTTATAAAATTAATATACAGGGTGATTGGTATAAGTATACCAGCAGTTTTACTTCAAAATAACAAGAGACATAAAACGTTTAATAGACACTCACCTGGATATTTATTTATTATAAAACGTTGCGTGGATTTAAAATTGTTGTTATGTCACCCATTATCCTAAAATTTCAGCTAATTACAAAGTTGTAATAGAAAACAATTCTGAATATGTTCATTTCAGGTATATAATAAAATTTGAAAACAGTTTCTGGTACTGTTAGTGATTTGAGTGTGAATTCTTGTTCCAATAAATCGATTAATCAAGAAGTGTGCCGGTCATTTTATTTAAATATTTAGGGATATACTCTACCATTAATTCGTAATTAAATATCTTTCATATAAACGATTGCATAAATTAGAGTTTCTTACATTTTATATCTCATACGCGAAGTTTTTGTTACATTTCTGTAAACCTTTTATACTTGTTATGTATAATAGATAGTAAACCTAGTCAATGTATCCATTTTACATAACAAACCGTGATACCTAGTCTCAAGCCGTGATATATATTTGGGTATTATATTTTTTATTTAAACATGCGGGATTCACTAACAAATAGAGAAATACTGGACTTGCACACATTGGCTGCGATCACAAATGAGAGATGAATTCAAGAAGCCGCGCTGCACAGTGGTACAGCTATTTAAGTGATCGAATATAACGGTTGTTAGAAGCACTTACGTTAAAGAAATATATTTTTTTAAACACATATCAATAAAAAAGTACTATGTACTAAAATTTAAATTTAACAAATCTTTATACTATAATTTAACATACCATACACGGAATATCGTATTAGTAAAACAGAAGCAAATTGAATAATAAGGAGTACTAAACGAGTATGTATCTGATGTGTGCCTTAGATCATAAGTTATATTTGCCTTATAATTAACTAGATTAGTGTAAGGAATTCAATTTTGAAAATTTCGTGTGAAGTCGCGGTTAATAACTTACTATTAAAAGTAAATAAACATCGTCATATTAAGACACCTAATTGAAATTTTAACGCAACTCTAGGTTTTCTACTAAAAGGGTCCGCTAGAGAGTACAAAAGTTATTGTAATAAATAACTTAATTGTTTATTATTATTATATTGTTATAATAAAGAATAAGTGTTTTGAAATAACTTTTAATTTACTAAGGGTTTTTAATATATCCCACTGTGCACATACGAAAATATTATAATGATTTTAATAATGCATGTTACTCTGCTTTGTTGGTGATTTTTTCCTCAATAAAAAATACAATCCTGGTAAAGCGTGTGGATGTTCCGCCCAAAGACCATTTTTTCTAACTATCCGAAAAGTAGAATAAATATTCAAAAACAATTTACAGATACTCATTAAAAGTTTTGTAAGACATTTTGGATTTTTAAATCTTTAAAGAATCTACTTTTTGATTATGAACAAATGGGTTATTGTCGTTTACAAATTGTTCGAACCCTACTACTATTACTACTTGCAGTCTTGAAAAATATTTTATTCCAATACTTCAAAACTAGAACATGTGAGTCATCGACACAGGGACGACAGGTAGGCCGGGCGGCGCGTGTGACGTTGCGTGTGCATTTGGGTACAAGTCTCCTTGTAATCCTCTGGGGCTTTTGAGATAGCGGACAAACTATACTTCCAAGAAGGTCGGCCAGTATCTGGTATGACCTCCATGATCCGACTTCTGGAACCTGGAAAATCCCTTAACCGAAAGTCCAATAGTCTTTGCCGATATCATAAATACATCTGCGATCTTTAGATGTGGCAGCCTTTCATTATTACAATTTTCAGAAATTTTATTAGTAGTACTGGCACTTAAAACGTTTTTTCAAACAATTCACATTGTATCGTTAACCTAATGTAAATGTTCTAAGGAACCCTTCCTTGTCCAACTTCAGAGAGCCTCTCTTTTCAAAAGTCGTAGAAATAATCAACCGCGTCATAATTACTAGGCTAAAAGTACAGTAGTATTAAAAAAGTTTGATTTGTAGTTTAAGATGGAAAAAGGTAATTGTTATAATATTTTACAATAAAATCAATCATATCAACAATCCTTAAAGGCAACCGGGCAACGTTACTAGTGTTATTAATGACTACAATTATAATCAGCATAGCCTAATATATTAAGGATGCCATATATCAGATAATTACTGAATTATCCAATGAAAATGTGTAAGTACGCAGACTTTCGTAGAAAGGCAGAAACATGATAAGTGAAAAATTAACTAATGGTATCTTCCAACATATTTTTCTTTTTATAAAAGAACACCATTTGTGAACACGCAATATTTTCGTATGGTTAAAAAGAGCATGTAGTATTCCTTATTCTTACATTGAAAAGCATTATACCATTACAATGTTAATGTATGTGATGTTAATAGCCTAAAAAATTTATTTTATTTATTTAGATTAGATTTATTTTCATTTCATTAAAAACAATTTAGTTCAAGATGTCCAACCAAACTGGCCATGGGAATATTGTTTTTAAAGAAAGGTACTGCAGCAAAAACTTTTATTTTTATTTTATAGTATATTGTACCCAGTTCCAATAAAAAAACTCTTACAGACATGCAATGTTACATGAATATAAATAAAAATATTTTATGTATATAATTAGAACATTTAGTTGCTTTAGTTGATTTAGCTATCGGCTTTAAGAAATGAATTATCTCCATTTTGTCATATAATGGATTAAAATATTAGGTAACGTTTGAAGTTTGTAAAAATTCCGCCTTTTCTAAATCACAGTCCAAACTAATTAATAAGTTTCTGTTATTAATGTTTAGTTTATTATGTATACGACATGTCACCAATATTAAAACTGAAATGGTTAGCTCTCAAATTAAAAATTGTTTAGTAAAAAATATAAAACCGTTGCCGTTTTGGTAATGTTTTAATTTTGAATATTTCAATGTGAAATTTCAATCTTTTTAGGATGGTCACAATACTGTTAAAAAGTTGGCAGAGAGTTCCGGGACACGTTGTATATACATAGTTTAGGTTCATATATGGGATAATATTTCCAAATGCGATGTCTTTACAATATTATAAACCTGGTATTATTAGCGGACCGTCATCATGTGTAAATTTTAGTTTAATATAAAATAAAGTATCGCTTATAGTGCTTAGGAATAATACTTTACTATTCTATATTAATGTTTAAAACACCTGAAAATATTATATTATAACGCAAAGTGTATAAGATTCCTAATAAATATATTTAAGTTTTTTACATCAATAAGAGTTTTTTTACATCCATAAAGTTTTAATAAAATAAAATTATATAAAAATATTTTCCTGCGCTATAAAGACCACGCTTTACTTGTTGTCTGATTCTCAATATTCCTTAGAGAAAAGACCACTGTGCCTGTTCATATTTTAATTACCTTATAAAGGAATATTTCAAATTGATATTTCTTTTTAACATTTAACTTTTTAACAATGCTTTCTTCTTAGTGATAGCATTTATGATGTAGGTCTATATTAGGTGGGACCGTATGGTATATTTCAAAGGGATTTAGAAATATATATATATATATATATATATATATATATATATCAAATAAATTTCAATGTGTATTGTGTGATCAGAGGTTAAGTTACATTTTTAATCAGAACTAAAGAGCCCATTTATTTCATGCGAATCTTGAGAATTAGTTAGTCCCCTCACCGCAATGTGGAACTAGCGCCACTGTACCTCTCTCCTTACGGTACTCCAGGTAGCTGGAGCACCAACCAGGGGCAGCCTAGGCCGCAGTCATCTTTCAGCAGTTGTGCGGAGTGGTTGTTAGTTGATGCGTTATTGTTCCTCGTTAAATAATTCTATTTAATTTTTTATATTGTGTTGTTACTGTAAGGAGTGAGACTATTTATTCTTTTGTGTTTTCATTGTACAAATTTTTAACAGTGAAGCAAAATGAGTTGCACTTCCATCTGCATATCGTCAGCACTTCTAGATAAATTATTGGTAAGTCCTAATTTTAAGATTCGGTATTATTTATAATTATTTTAAATAATATATAAATAAATATACGTAATTAATACATGCGGTATTTTTGAATATTTTTTAAAGTCATTTTAATAATAATTTAACTTACGATGCAGTATTTGTACGATGTAGTTTCAAAATTTTATTTTACGAAAAAATTTAAATTTGATTTGTTTTTTAAAGATGTATTGCTGTTTTTTAAACATACATACATATAATTAGGGTATACAAAAATTACTCTAACATTTCTGTAGCGGTTAAAACAATTATATTTGTTTTATATTCACAATTGTTCTTATTATAGAATTATACATACAGTCTTATTTTTAATTCATGTCTAATTAGTTTGGTCTCCTTCTAAAATAACATAGTTAATTAAGATAAAGTTTTTGCAAATGTTTTTTATCATACAACTAACTACCTTTTGAAAAATAGCACTTATTTATATTTGGATAACACGATATTAAGACCTACGGGTAGATTGATCACACTCTGTAGATTTTAATTCTGGATATATTATTTATGTGTTGCCAAGTTTTGAAGGAAACCGTTTAGTTTGGTGTTTAGGATAATTCGTTCTCTCACAACCGACATAAGAACTAAATGTGTTGCGTTTTTGGAATTTACATTAATTTCTTGTATTTATTGTAATTTTGTCCTTATAACATTAATGTATGTAACGCCATAGTTACTTTTTGTACCTTATTTCAGTTCCTGAGTCGTAAATGTCATACTTGTGGTTAACGGAACCACAACGTATATGGTTCGGTATATATATATATATATATATATGTGTGTATGTGTGTGTGTGTGTGTGTGTGTGTTTAATGTAATTTACTTTTAACATATAACAGTGTAATATATTATATTTTTTAATATATTATTACCGCTATTAACCTGTTTAGATAACTATTTAATGATTTAGCTCTAATGTTGCTAAAGAGCTAAATTACAATTGCAGAATTGTGATCTTGAACAAGCATGTTTAACGACAACAATAATTTACTTAAAGATATGTATTTTGCAGAGTGGAAGTGTGTCCAATTCCTCTACGTCGTCGCACAATATAGTGTACGAACCAGGACTGGTAGACCATCAGCTGATTGGAGACAGCCAGTTCTGTAGGTTCGGTGAACAGCTGTTGGGACTTCGAAGGGTGCCTACACCAAATTGTAAGTTTTAATTTTATTTACACCTTTGAATATACATGTAATGTACTAAAAGTTATATCCGCATAGTTTGATAAGATCGCAGTTTAATTTACTTTTTTTAAATTTAATTTAACATCCATTACTGTATAATTTAGTTTATGTATTTTTATATTGTATTGTTTAGATTGTCTCTTGTGACTAACATAAATATATGCATATTTATTTGTTGCAGCATCTGGCCGGATAGGAATCTGCGTCAGCGGTCAAACTATATCCGACCTCCATAGGAGAGTGAAAGAGAAGGTTTATCCGATATCGAACAAAATCATCCTTATGATTGGGACGAATGACTTTTTGAAGGTAATATTTGGCTCTGTATTGTTATTTCATTTAATATCATTAGTTAGTAACAAAATATTTTTGCAAGGGAAAGTTATTCATTAAATAAAAGCAAAGCAATACATATACGAATAATTTAATAAACACATTTGGTACGTAACTTTATAGTGATATTCTCTACACTATTTTGTTTGTTGTAAAATTGTAATAAAAATATGTGTTTAATACAAATTAGTTCTAATATTGTTATTTAAGTCCTATGAATGTTTTAGTTGCCTCAGTGATCAAAGTCATCTATAACCTAATAGTAAGAGTTAGTCTGAAGTATAATTTTGACGTTTACAATCAGTCTAAAATATTATATTTTATGCTATTGACTTTAATATTATCACCACAACTCACTGCTTATCAGTACTTTCCACTGATTTCACGCAATCCGTTTTTCACACATTCTCTGTTACCCGTTACACTAGTAGCTTTCAAAATATGTTTATGTTTTTTTTGTGTAGTTCATGTTGGTTTACATAATGCTGAAGCATAATGTTAATAAACAATGATTTCAGAATGCAGACATTTCAAAAATGTGTAGGGAACTGTCTGCACTCATCAAAACCCTGCAGGAGACTGTAAGCAGTATAATACTACTGACCCTGCCACCTATACCCAAGCTGGAGAAAAAATACGGTACTAGTCACTTCAAACTCTTGGAGAAATACAATAGTCACATCCGTAGCTTGGAAAATGGTAAGCCTTGTTATTGCTCTTTTCTCTGTATTGTTTTAGTGGAAACAAGAATTATCTATGGCTTCTCGTAACTTAAAATTTTGATTTAAAACGATGATTGTTAGTCAGTTTCAGTAAATTTAGTATATTATACATGAAATCTTGTTGATGTTATAGTCATAAATGTTAAGATCACTATTTTTAATCTGAGTAATTAGGCTATTTTGCAAAGTGTTATTGGTTTTTAATCATTTTGAAATTTATCATGATGCCAGATTTGAATGGTACTCTATGCCTCGATACATAATTGTATATACATTTGATTTGTTCCAGAAGACTATGTAAGGATAGCCGACATCTGCCCACTGTACCTGAGTTCTTCTCCACGCCAGAAATGCCTTATGCATTTGTTTGAACAGTAAGTATTTATATATATTGAATAATTTCACTTTGCGAGTATTATTGAATTTTTATGAAGCACCGAAAATAGAGTTCTTAACTTTATATTATAAACAACAATTAATATTGTTTTATTATACTGTGAATTTTCATAAAATATTAAGTATGAAATACATTTACTGAATGTCTGTTTAATTTCATGTTTCGATTTTTTGCAGATTTTTCTCTGGAAGAGCTAGGAGACCAGATTTGATCCACCTTAATCGGCAAGGTCTTATAGTTTTGCGAAATTATATCTTAGACAAATGTTTATAAATTTTAGATTTGTTTTTAGTCTGCATAATATTAGGTTTTATATTACTTTATACATCTTTAGTGATCTCTATAAGTTGAAAAAACGTGTTTTTATTTAATTCGGATTTATAAAGGTTTTTCAGATATACCATTGCCAATTTTTAACATATTGTATAAAACTATTCAAAATTATTTTGTAAGTAATAATATACATTTTTGTATTTTTAACATCAGGTTTCTTTAGATGTATGTAGGCTGTATATGTAAACATTTATAACATAATTATCATTATGGTAAATATTTCTTTGCATTTAATTTGTTGTTAAGCTTTTTGTACATTTAAATAGACAGTTTATTACTATTATTGAGTTATGTACAATTCATGTAGATATGTATTAGTAGCATAAAAATATTACGGTTCAAGTTCTATAATACCAAGAAGTCATTTAAATTCTGTGTATTATTGGTAATGTTGTAATACTTTTTACCAATAAACATGTTTTACCATAAATGTTTTCTTATCTTAAAATTACGTGTATGTAGGAATGGTATATTGTGACAATATTGAATAGTACTAAGTAAAATCTTTAAATATAACAAATTGATATTTTTATTTCACCCTTACCCCACTAAATGTAGACAAAAACGCAACTCTTTCCTGTAATGTGTGAGATATTATATAAAAAAACGTTCGCGTATATACTTCTTAACGTGAAAAACCTCAAATAAGAGCCCGTGTCAATTTCGCTTAGCTTTAAAATCTCTTAAAAATGATCACTGAAAAATACTTGTAATAGAAATGTGACCACTTTGTTTTGAACTTACTGAAGCCTTCCATCATGTTACATGAAAAAATACTTTTACTAAAATTATTACGAACTTAGTGTTGTTCCACTCTGGCCTAAAATATTATAAGTGTTCTTTCAATTTTGTGAACTACTCGTTCAATTTCTACGGAAAGTTGCAGAGAAATTTATATTTTTCATTAGTAATAACCTAAACTGTTAATCAAACTCAAAACAATGTTAATCTACAACTTGTAATCATAGTATATTATACATTTAATCTTCTTGATATATCTTTACATATCATGACGGTTTACGTCATTATTATTAATCTGCCTAAATGAAGCTTTTTTGCTCTGTTTTATTGATTTTAACCATTTTGAAACTATAACATGAAGCAATATTTTAATGGAAGTCTATGCCAGGATACATCATTTTATATAAATTTTGTTTGTTCTAGAAGACTATGTGAGGATAGCCGACATCAGCCCACTGTACGCGACCTCTTCTCAACTCCAGAAGTGCCTTATGCGTATACATTTAAATGACAGTCTTCAGTGTTTTACTACATAAAAAACACGTTTAAACGATCGTAAAATATTTTTACATTATCTAATTGTTTAGTATTAAAATTGCAGTAACGATTCAATGTTACAATAAATTACAGAGTTGCTGTAACAAGCTCTAAACATATTCCCATAGTGAAATTAATATATAAACACAATAATTGGTAATATTATTTATAATAATGTACGATTAATGGACTCTCAGTTAAGGAATTTTTCAGGCGTCAGAAATCGGTCATTCAGACAACAAGGTCATACCAGGTACTGACGGACCTTCTTGGAAGTATAGTTTGTCCACTAACTCAAGAGCCTCAGAAGATTACTAGAAGACCCTTGCACCCGAACGCACACGCAACGTCACACGCGCCGCCGGCCTACCTGCCGTCCCTGTGCCGATGACTCACAGTCATCTTCTGGTTTTAAGGTATTGGAATAAAATATTTTTCAAGCCTGCAAGTAGTAGTAATAGGATTCGAACAATAAAATTCGTAAACGGATAATGACCCATTTGCTCATAATCCAAAAAGTAGATTTCTAAAAAAGATTTTAAAAATCCAAAACATTTTACAAACTTTTTTATGAGTATTTGTAAACTATTTGAATATTTATTCTACTTTTTGGATGGTTAGTGAAAGAAAGTCTGAGGGTGGCACGTCCCCATGCTTTACCAAAATTGTATTCTCTATTTGGAAACAAAAATCATCAACAAAGCAGAGTAACATGGAGTATTAAAATCGTTATAATTTGTGCGTAATGCAGTGGGGGATATATTTAACACCTTTAGTAAATTAAAAGTTATTCAAAAAACCGATTCTTCACTATTACATTCCTATAACATAAAACAGTTAAGTTATTTGTTACAATAAACGTTATACTCTCCAGCGTACTCTTATAGTAGAGAAACTCGAGATGCGTTAAACTTTTAAGTTAATTATGTTTCTTATTAGTTAATTATGACGTTTTTATTTACTTTTAATAGTTATTGCTCTCGCCTTGACACGCAATTTTCAAAATTGAAGTCCTTATACCAATCTACTTAGTGAAAGCACTTATGATGTAAGGCATAAATCAGATACGAGTACAAACTATTTCCAGATACATCAAAGGGCAAAGCTTACGAGAAGCGTGGGAAGCCACGGGAAACAGGTAGTAATTTCTAAAAATTCTAGCTGTTTCCCGCGGTTTCGCACGCTTCTTGTAAGCCTTGCCTGTTTATGAGCACTTCTGGTTCAAGTGCATGTTACTAGAATCTCTCCCCCCTTCATACTGTGTGTGTGTGTGTGTGTGTGTGTGTGTGTGTGTGTGTGTGTGTGTGTGTGTGTGTGTGTGTGTGTGTGTGTGTGTGTGTGTGTGTGTGTGTGTGTTTATAGCTATTGTACACGTACATGTACTTTATTATCAAGTGGTCTAACACTCAAGCTTTAAGTTCAACCAGAAATTGATCTTAAAGTCCAATATACATAAAAAATTATCGTCTTCAAATAGTGTTTGCCTATTTAATATACGTAATTGTCTCGTAATTGCAGTTTTTAATGTGCAGGCGCTTGGAAACTTTTATCCTTTGCAGCGCCACCTGGTGGTGAGTTACATCAATGGGCAAAGCATATAAACCTTCTCCGTAGTAAAATACATACACATACAAATTTTCATAATGATCGGTTTTATATATATATATATATATATATATATATATATATAGATAAAGCTGATTATTTGAAGCATATGTATTAATAATTAATGTTTTATACGGTTTGTAATCCTCTCTGTACCGAAAGCGTGTGAGAGAGTCGGTGCCTAATGATATTTGAAATAAGAAAACCACATCTTACTTTTGTAATTGTCTTAACTTAGTTGATAAACATATGAAAGCTGTTTACGAGAACCATTTGTCAAACTTTAATTCTGAATAACTTTCTAGCGGGATATATTGGCCTAAATATTTGTAAGTAATTAAAATTAGTATATGCTAACTAACTAAATTAGTAATGTCTTACTAATTCTTGTTTAACTGTTAAAAATTAAGAATTTTATATGCAGTAATGAACAGCTTTTCAAGAAAATATAGTCTATGATTTGGTACTCATTTAGTTAGTTACTAAACCTTATTCGAGAGCTTTCTTGTGTTGTGGAAAAGATAAAATTGTCTCAGGCTATCTACTGAGGCAAATAATTACATCGGTGCTTGTAAATAAGTTTTTTTTTTAGATTTAAAATTTTATATTTTATATTAATGTTGTGTTTTTCTTAATAATTTTTTATGGAAATTATCATAATACAACAATTAATTTGTACTCTTTTGTAAAATACATGAAAGGTGTCTGTTTTAATTGTCCCTTAAACCAAAAGCGCTCAGAAAGAATAGATTTATAAAGTCTCAGGTATTTGACACATCAGTTACACTTGGATATGTTCATGCATATGTGATAAAAAACTATAACAATTAAGAGAACTATATTCTAAATTATGTCTTACAGAAAATGTTTAGACAATTTGCAGTAAGATAGGAATGAGTTGAAATGATTGTACGCTATATATAATTCATACTAAACTATAAGTAATAGTTGAAAACTGATTCAAACAGTTTAGTAGAGAATTATGGTCTCTAGATTTAAATGTATTAAATTATGTTAAAAAAAAAACACCAGATACGTCTTCCCTAGTACAGAGATATCTAATAATGAATTTAATTGATATATTAATAGACTCGCCTTATAGAGTCTAGAGTCATATTTAAATATTTAGTTTTTTAATCAACCTTCGGTGCTGCCCCACGCTGATGGCCGGAGGCACTTGCGTTTTGGGTGGCGGAGTGTGATCAAGAATAAAAACAAGTTTTGTGTGTTTTTTTCAATAAAGAGTTTAGTTTTTTGGTAATGTTTGTTTTTGTTGAATTTTTGGGTTTGGAGAGAAAATGTAGGGGTGTGGTCGATATAATACCTAAGTAGCCTTTTTTCTTACCTAGTAACCGATTGTAATTCATTATAATCATCCGTAAATGAAACATTAGCGTTGGGGGCATAGTGGTAGTTCTTTTACTGAACTACATCGTTTTATAACGTTCTAAGTTCATTGAAAAAAGTTTAAGCATTGGGGGCATATAACGGAATCTGACCTACAACAACTTAATTAAAGCAGTCAGAGGAAATCATGGAGTTTCTTACATACAAATCCTTCACGGCCTTATTATATTCAATCTTCTTTAATTAAATAACTTTATTTCCATTTCGTAATTTAAAACAAAGTAAACAAACATTGCGTTCTAAAATGCTGTTATGAGATACTATAGATTGCTTTAAAACATACTTTTATTGAAGGTATAATCACCCGATATTTGTACCTATAATCACCAATATATTAAGTTTACAAATGTGCCTCCGTTTTGTAGCTAGCCAAGAAGACTAGTAAGGAGAGTAAAGTCTTATAAGTTTAACCATTAATACAAATTCAGTTGGAGGAAACATTAATACAACTAATTTTAACTGTTAAATTACGCAAACGTTTACACGTAACATTTTTAGTTAGACACAATATATAACCTGGCAAAATCACATCAATAAATAATTACAAATACAGGTGCCCCCGTGAAAGTCCGTGAAAGTTATAAATAGTTGTTGGACATAGTACATTGCACTAGAAAATTGGAAAATGTTAATAAAACAACATAAAAACCTTCATATCTGAGTTATAAAACACGTATAAAAGAGATATATGTAAATATAGGATTGATATTACCGTGATTTGCAAATACAACGTAAATCGATAAATCATAAATTTTCACTATATGTAAATTACTCCGAAACTTTTAAGTGAATCTGAAATCAGCATTTCTTTCCGGGGGTAGGGTGTAACACATATTTGGTAACTTAATGTTGCAACGTGAACAGTTTGACAGACTTGTTGAGAGTCGGTACTATTACTATTTCTAAGAATTATAAAAAGGAGAGTCTGCCATTCTTACAGACCGCAAAAGTATAATTTATGATGTCGGCAAGGGTTAGTAGACTTTCGGTTCTGGAATTTTCCAACCTAAAGAGGTCAGTACACCATGGGCATGCCAGGTACCGGGCGACCTTCTTGGAAGTATAGTTTGCCCGCTATCCCAGAGGATTACAAGGCGACCTTTACACCCGAATGCGCGCGCACCGTGATTAGGGCAGCCCACCCTACCTACCTACCCTGACTGAGATGACTCACATAGTTGGCCTTACTCTGCAACATTGATATTGTTATATTTGTTATGTTATGTTGGTTAATATTTCTTAAAACTATGAAATCTGCATTTTATTTCTTGCAAACCGAGTCCAAACACAAAATAACTAAATATTTTTAACGTATCTTAAAAATAAAACTGTCAATGATTACTGTATTTAGAAATACAACAGGAATGTCGAAGACATTTCGTGTTTGCTCTCTATTATAATCAACAAATCATAAAACAATTCACTGTATTTGTTGCCTACATTTAGTCGCGATTATCCACAAATTAGTTTTTGCTATGTTTTAAAACACTAAAACGGATGTTTAAAGAGAACATAGAGAGGAACGATGAAGAACATTTTTTTTAATGTCAAAAAAGTAAATTCTAGTTATTTGCGTGTTTTCAAATCATTTGGTTCATTATATTATGTATTTAAACCTTGCGTTAATGGAAGTTAAGAATTTTCAAAGATTTTTAAGCTACATTTTCGTCATACATTTAAATATGAAATACATACATTTTTTTAGGATTTCAGTATTGTTCATATTATACATAGGACAAAAGAGTTACATAGTAGTTTGGTTTAAAATATAAATTTAAAAATATACATAAAGTGAGAGTATGGGTTCAATAACAGTGGATCAAGTATGTTTTGCTAATCAATGTTTATTTAAAAATAAAACAATTTGTACATAAAACATTTTTATATATAGATAAATAATGTTTTCGTTTAGTAGTACCTAGAGTCAATATAATTCTTTTTAAGGTTCAAATTGCTTTTAAATAGTCCTCCTCTAACAGAAAATAATAATTGAAGCTATTTCAATAATTTGAACTATTTACTGAATACAAAACAAAAAACCATACAATAGAAAATATATTTAAAGACATTTGAGAATCATTCTAATTAAAATTCATCATAAAATTCTCTATCAAATCTAATGTAAATAACCGGAAAATAGATACCTATTACTTACAACTACACAATATAGAAGTTTTAAACTGTAAAAAGGTAACTTTAATAACTTTTACAATGATATATAGTAAGATTGAAATTATAAAAATGCTTTAGAGGCAGCTGGGCAACTTTTATAGTGTTCCTTATGAGTACCAGTACAATCAGACCAATGTGTTAAAGATGTCGTATCTAATGATTACCTAACTATCGTAATTGCGCAAACCCTCATAATAAGGCAGAAATATAGATAGAGAAATGTAAACTAATGTTATCTTCCAAAATAACTTTCCTAAGTTTTGTAGTTGCCTATAGACAGGATTTTAACATATTACAATAATCTTAGTTAATCATTTTCAACCCACCTCTCATACAGCTGACTCTCTCCGACATTGGAAACTTTATAGTAAATTTTTCCTCAGCACAGTAATACCAATTTAGTGTGTCAAGTTATATGTATTATAATATTAATATATAAATGAAGCCTATATAATTTTTAAGGTTGCTAATTAATGGGAAATTATTGCTAGTTACGTACTATTTTATTAATGTACACGTTTCTAGCCATCGTAAATATTAAACAGATTTATGTATCATTCAACAATATGTAGCTTCTTTGACTTAAATTGATTGCTATGAATTCGTAGAAAAAAGTAATGCAATATTTGCAAGTATTAAATAAATAATGTGTTAAACGCTCGAATATGAATTTAATCCAAAAGAATAAATTAATGATGTAATGTTCGTATTATAACAGGCACAAATTAAATCGCAAATACCTTTATTCAGTGGCGTAGCGAAGGGGGGGGGTCCAGGGGGTCCGGACCCGACCCCCCCCCCCGAAATTTTTTTAAGAAGTGTATTAAAAAATAAAGAGCATGGAGCAGGAGAAAAAAAGGAGAGTTATCATTTACTCTTGTCTACAAACATTAAATTGATTGATTTAATTGATTAAAGTGATCGTTTGTTAAAAATATAATTGTCCTTTCGTTTAAATCATAAAGTATCAAACGATACTTTTGGGCTCGGCCTTTCGGATAGTGTAGTGTAATCACGGTATTTGCTATAGAGCGCGGTCACGTGACGTCGCAAAGCAACCTAAATTGTAACACGGCGAACATTCGACCTCCAGCGCTCGTTGTTTGTAAACAACTACTGGAACAACATGAGTGACATCTTCAAGAAGATGGCACAGAGTGCCTTTGGAAGCGCCGGGAAGCCAGCTAAGAGGCCTAGCTCTCTACCTGCCAGCTCGGCGCCTAAGAAGGTCGCTGCTCCAGCAAAGGGCCTTCTTTAAAGGCCACAACGTCACCACTTCTACTGTGACATCTGACCAACCTACGGCTTCGGTTTCTACGCCCAGGATACCCTTGCTGGTTCCTGTACAGTGTTCCGGACTGGCCTACCCACGCCAAGAAGTTGGAGGAGTTGGCGCGGGATGGCCTGACGATCAACATTCCACGGTGCTCACTATCGCTTGAAAGTGACCACCGTGGAGGACTTCAGGGCAGTTCAGCGGTACCTATGTTCCAAGAAGCTGCTCTTCTACAGTCACAACCTTGGGCGTGAAAGATCGCTTAAGGTTTGTGATCAGCGGACTGCCCGACACCGATGATGTGGAGCTCTTCGATGTCTTAACTGACGAGGGCTTCGCCGTCGACGAGGTTGCACGACTTCGGACAGCCAGGGGAACCTACCAGGAGCTGGCTGAGCACGCTGACCAGGGACAGTGAGCGAGAGAATCCTGACACTAAGCGGGCTTGCCAAATATACAACGTGACAAGCCTGCTCCATGTCAGGGTCTCATTCACTGTCTACAAGAAGCCGGTCGGCTCGCCGCAGTGCTACCGGTGCCAAGGTTTTGGCCACGGCTCCGGCAACTGCGGGAGGCCGAGAAAATGTGTCCGCTGGGGGGGGGAAATCATCTGAAGATGAACTGCCCCAAAGTCTCGACGGAGAAGGGTCACTGCTGCAATTGTGGCGGCGATCACAACGCCAACTATCGTGGGTGTCCAGCCTACAAGGAGGCCCAGAGCGGCAGCTGTCCAATTAGGCCGCAAGTCCGGCTACCAAACCAGCGGCGAGGCGATCAACGGCCCAGCCGCCCAAGCGACCAGCGCGAGATGAGGTCACCAGCGGACTCCGTATCGGAGAATGAAGCTGAGGACCACATGCCGCAGAAGAAGAAGCCCCGGAGGAAACCCCAGAACCCAGTCAACCGACTTCCTCGCCCGCCGGCATCTGTGGCTGACCTTCCGGTCACACAGAGGCCCAGGGCGACCCCCAGCAGAAATAGGTGAC
>NW_025777915.1:0-45633 GCF_021130785.1 Homalodisca vitripennis
AAAAAATTTTATTTTTCACATCCGTGTCCTTAATAAATTGATAATTGTCAAATTATATCTCCTATCTATATTAAACACTTTTGGTATAATTTCACAAGTGAATGATTGATTAACGTTCTTCAGCCCATAGCAATATATGGAATAGTAATCACATTAACACGGACATGTTCTTTACACTTGAATTTCCAATTACACGATGTTTTGTTATTATGTATGTTGTTCAAACTATTTTCTAATTATGGTATATTAAGATTTGCTGAATTTGCATTTTTCATGCTATCCTTTTTTTTTTATTTTTTTATACTTGTAACTATCATATGGTCCAGTGCTGTTCGCCCAATTATGCGTCTGACTTGAAACAGTTTTAACGTTGTTTATTGTTGTAGATAATATCTATATGTGATAATATTTCAAAAAGTAATAATTTAATTCGAACTATTTCTATATCATTTTTTAAGTTTCAAATTTTGTTACAACTTTGTCATTTTGAATGTCTTACAAGAGATACATATACATATCCATACATTTTAATATTTTACATAACATTATTCGCCAAGAGAGAATTATTTTTGGATGATTGAAGGAGGGGAGTCGGTTTTTTGACTATTATAGCGCAACATGTTAAATTAGATAAGTTTTAGGGAACATGTTTCTCACATAAAACCAATAAACATAGTCAAGAATAAGGTATTGATTTTATGTTGAATCATGCTATTTCTTACCTACATTTACAGCACAGCAAATTTCCATAGCATAAATATAAGTATTAAAAATAATTTTTTTTATAAAAGTCAATTTTAAATCAATTTATTTAAAACAATAACTTTTGTTTTAAATTTAGTTATTAGACTACATTACAACAATTTGCTGTGCTAATAACTACCAATGCTCTAACTACTCGAGGTAACACAAATTTTTTTTAAAAATCAAACAAAATAAATTGAAGTGGTTTTCTAGAGAAACGTGTTCCTAAACAAAGAAAAACAAGAATTTTTCATAAACCCTTTTATAAATGATTGCATACACATTAATCAGAAACATAACAACATTTAATGCATTCCAGGACCATAACTAGGGTTTGTCAGGATCCTCCTCTTGTTCTTATAAGTCTTCTAAATGCCTTTTTAGCTGCACTTACTTTCTGGCGACACTTTTTCTCGATCTCTTCCACAGCTTTCTGCGCTTTGTTGATTCGGGTGACATCAATTGTTTCATTGTTTCACAACAATAGCATGCAGATGTGAAATCCCATAGTTTGCTCAAACACTTCACATGTTATTATGTTCCCTTTGTTGAAACTTGCTTACAGCATCAAATACACCTAGTTCTAATGTTTTCCTTTCATCACGAAGGTTGATTTTGGAACTCGCGACCAAATTATATTGTTCAGTGATCACTGGGGTTTTGAGTACCACCGTGCATACATTTTGATAACAATGATAGATCTGATAAATCTCTAAATATTTGTTTCACCTCTTTCATGACAGCAGGAGCAAATGTGTTTGTGATTGTTGTGATCATAAGTTTCATAATTTATTTTAGCTAGTTGGTACTTACACTCAAGTATCTTGGCTAGTAATTATATCAGGCTAGTACTTGGTTCTGGTTCTTGACATTTACTAGGCACAATTTACGTTTTTACCACCTGGATTTCTTGTCCCTGTAAAGCACTTTGCTTTGTTTTATGAAAGGTTTATGTGCTCTAGGCATTTTCACAAACAATAAACTAACACAGTATAACTAAATATTATAACTTAGACTGAATGAAAGCAATGAAACACAAAGTATGTGACAATAATAAACAATCACAAATTAGGGTTATGTCAAATCTCAACTGGACTGTAAACAGATGGGTTGACCTTGTATATTCAAAGCAGCATAAAGCAAGTTGGCTAACATAAGCCTAATAAAAAATATGCCGCTTCAATAAGGATTATGTATGACAAATGATGCAGAGTACATGAATTTTACGAGCCAAAATATGCTGAAGCCATTTACAATAATATTATATTTGGGTGTGATATTGTTGAGCCGATTTGAATAAAAATTTGCACCAAATTAAACAGGAGAGTCTAAAGATTAATAAAAGCAAATAAAACGTTTTTTTGGGTTTTTTTAGATTTTTTGTCAACCGACTCCCCTTGATAATATTCAATTCTATTCAAATCATTTGAATAGCAATTTAAACTGGCCTTAGTGGAATCGAACTACCATCAACTCACAGCATTATTTTACAGTATACAGGAGTTATACTCTACTTGACAAGCTAATCAATAATTGGCTGACAAATGGTTGATTGGACGACTGGGTGGCAGGAATGCTGACATAGACACTTGACACAGCTGGAGTGTGCTTGTGCGCCCTTAGATGATCGGACCCCACTAATACACATGGCCTCGGCCATGGTGCGCTTGGTCCGTCGATAAATAAAAACCTGTATATCTGTTATAATAAAAGAATTATGAAATCAGTAGCGTGATATTGCGTTCATTGTATTATACGAAATACATTTCATATAATTCTATTATTATTTCATCTCCATTTGGCAAGGTAAAATTTATAGTTGTCCACCGTTTGGGTACAAATATTTTAAGTGTATTCACATAAAAGTCAAAAATATTTAAATGGTTGTGATTGGAAAAAGTTAATTATTTTTCTAAAGTAGGCTTAGGAATTTAAAGTGGAACTAATTTATTAAACTTAATATGTAAATTAATTTTTTTATTATTCATTGAAACACATGATTTTATTTCTTCATCAGTGTAAATTCATCGCGAAATTATAATCATCCTGTGGTATATACATATCTTAAATGAATTTAATCCGGTTTCGTTTTTTACTGTATTGTTATAATTTATTTTGTACTTGCAGAATTTAAATATTTAAATTATTAGCTTAGATATTTTTTGTATTAATGTATTTTAGTCTGAGTAATAGTTGAATAGTTTTAGTATGATCATTATCAGAGCTTGTAAAGTGTATTTTGTGAAAAGATAAATATAATTTCGTTGAATCAAAAGTTTCATACTATAAAATGCTAAACTTAGAGTGTGCTATTATTACGATGTTAGAATTCTAATAATTTCTTTATTTTTTAAAGAAGATCATAATTTATTTTACACCAGGACTCATTCGCTTGTACTTATATGAATATCTTTTTGTGCTCGTTGCAATATGGATTTTAACATCCTTAGTATTTGCTTCTAAAAGACTGAGAGTAAAGCCTTGAATCATTATTCATAAACTCTATTTAAATACCAAATTCACAAATTTAATGTTTTAATAATTTCGCCCACAAAAATGTGTGGTGTGTGTGTTTTTTTAGGAATATACGGCTCTTTGTTTGACCAAAACATTTATATGAAACACAACAAAAATAAACAATAATCAGGAAATTCTAGAACCAAATTTATTTAAATGTTTGTTATTGCTAACTTTGTCAGTAAGTAAGCTTAGACGGTAACATTGCATTCTTCCGGTCCGCTGACATTTATTAGTGTTACAAACGACTCCCATTCCATAGAGTAAACGCTGCCTTTATGTAAGCCTCTATGTGAGCCATTTTCTTCTTATATTACGGGGAATGTGTTGGAAAACTACTTGTTATTGAAAGGTTTACAAAAATGTTCCATAAAGACAAAAAGAGTAGTATACTTTGGCCGTTTGCTGGGGACACAACGCAACCCGAGACCGGTTCTGGGACAAACCGTGTGAGACCGAATCTGGGACAGAAAATTGGTTAGAGAGCGACTAAGAGTTGTGAGTACGGGTAGTCAGAACCGCGCCGCGCGAATCACCACGCATGTCATCGCTGTCCCGCCACCGACACCACGCGTTGTTACTGTAAGTATGCAAGCAATCGGCACGCGCCTCGTCAGCACCGCGCCCGCGCGAACTGCTGAAACCGTCACCACCACCGCGCCGTGTGAGACACCGCGTGTTGTTTCTATAAGTACACAAACAATCGGTACGCGCCTCGTCACTGTCCAGTCACCACCGCGCCGCGCGACTGCTGAACCGTCACCACCACCGCGGGCCGTGTGAGACACCGCCGTGTTGTTTCTATAAGTATACAAACAATCGGTACGCGCCTCGTCACTGTCCAGTCACCGCCGCGCCGCGCGAGGACACCGCACCTTATAAATTACTAGTTTGGTATAATGTAAGTGTATTGTGGATAGTATTAAATGAATCAGAAAAGTCGGGAAAGAAGTCCTGCTTCGAGCATTAGAGGGTTCATAAACCTGTGGTTAAGCGATTCCCATAAGAGAAAAATTGTAACTTTTGGGTAATTGATGATTTGTGGGCTGCAGACCTTGTTGTAATGATTAGGTTTTCAAAGGAAAATGAATGGATTCAGATACATTACTTAATGTAATTGATGATACGTTTTCAAAATATGCGTGGTCAGAAACCATATAAAAAACTAAAAGCTCACACAAGAAGGTTACTAAATCGTTTGGTTAAAATATTAAGAAGAAGCGAAATTGGTTGGTCACAAACCCCCGAACCTTCTTCACACGGATAAAGGACGAGAATTTGTTAATAAGGAATTTAGAGAGTTTTTACACAAAAATCAAATAAAGTTATACCATACTGAAAATGAGGAAAAAAGTGCCATTATTAGAGCGTTTTCCATAGAACTCTCAATGAATTCGAAGCAAATTGAACTTTCCTATGTCAGTACAATCATTTGTTTTGTTTTTTTTCGCCCGCAGGCCAATTTGAGAACTAAATTAGTTGTATGTTTGTAATTTTTATATGATAATCAGCGAATTCTTTAGTGCAATACGTAATGCGGTGAAATTTAAGTATGGCTAACCTGAGTTTAATTTCAGTGGGCTTATATGGGTGTTGCATACATCAAAAACACATAACTGAAATTAAGGCTGGCTACTTATATTTTGAAGCATGGGATTATTTATATATTATTAGCTATAGAATTTAAAAGCTATTGATAAAGGCCAACTATTTCATATTTTAAGTTCAGAAGGAAGTAAACCATATCGAAGAAACCACGTATTAAAAATCTCAAACTTAAATCGAAACATTCATGGCACGTAGTCCGTATGAAAGTATTTTTGCTTTTCGTATGTTTTATAATACAACATTATAAAAACTTTATTATCAGTTGTTTCGTTTCAAATAAGTTCAATTTCAAATGTAACATCAATATATTGTTATTTACTGGTTTCATAAGAATAATGGTAGCTATGTGGAAAGCGGAGAAGAAATGTATTTGTATCTCAGAAAACGGTAGCCAAGCAGTGAATTTCACTTATCTCTAGACAGTCACATGAACACACCTGGGTATCTCTGGCGAGTTATTTACTGTCCACTATATCATACAGGATGTTTCAAATATCTGAAAAGCCATCTTGGATTTTATGTATACAGGACCCTGACTTTTCAAAACAATGATTTTTTATAATTTAATAAAATATTGCAACGCCTATTAAAATAAGCTTCACATTGTTTAATTAGATATATTATTTATAATTATTATATTAACTGTCATATTGTTATAATCTATTTGTGTTCTGTAAGGAAAATAAATGTTCAACAGAGCTTGCATGTGTTTGTGTACAATACGGTTACTAAAGTTCACAGTTTGTATCACTAGCATCTTTATTGCGATTACAATCTCCTTCTACGCTATTTGGTGTGACGTCACCGCACAAAACTGGATACTCTATATTAATTACTTATTATCAGTCATGACCCATTATTGTACTCATCATTATACGTTTCTAAATGAATGAAAGATATAATGTTATATCATATTCTTTCTCTATAATGTGACCAATCTTCCATTGCGTTGTAATGTTCCTCGTTGTCTAGCAAGTATGGATACACTTGGGAAACCTTTCTAGGAGATAGAAGTAAACTTTTTAGTCACTGTTACAACTTTTCAGATTTCTCCAAAACGGGATTTTGGGTAAGTGACTCAAAGCTTTTAAATGTAAAGACCCATTGAGATGTGGAAACTAGAGATTTTTATCTGAAACCGGTACAAAATGGCTGTTCATTGAAATTAAGTGAAAATTAATTGTGGGCAAAACATGAACATCCATAAGCGGAAGGTAAATAACTTAAGTAAACAACCACTTTATTTAGAGACTCAAACCTGTTTTACAATTATTACCTGCTACAGGGCAGCCCTCCCTTATCTTATAATTTTTTAGGAGTCCAGTATCACGTTCAGTTTCTGCTTGGAGATAACTAAATTAAAATGTGTGTTATTGATACTTTATGTTCAAATGGAATGTTTAAGTTAACAAGAGCGTATTATGATCTGGATAATACGAGGTGTCACTTTAATGGATCTTCACATTTAAAAACTTTGAGCTACTCTCCCTAAATCCAGTTTAGAGAAAATAGGCAAAGTTCATCCCTTCATCTTTATCAATGAAACAGAATGTATCCATACTTTTAACTCATACTGTATATGCACACACACACACACACACACCACACACACACACACACACACACACACACACACACACACACACACACACACACACACACACAAACACACACACAACACACACACACACACACACACAAGCCTATACTATACTCAAGTGAGAGACGAAATATTACCTTATTAAATTCCTCTTTTAACATTTTAACCAATAAAAATCCCAGAATAAAAACATATACATATTAATCATAAAAACACACACGCTCTCATCCACACACACACACACACACACACACACACACACACCCCAACTAAATTAGAGATTTGTATAACTTCGATGCTCATAATTAGAATTTAAATTTACCTAAGTAACCTGAAAATCGTTATTTAGAAAAAAATGTTCAATCACATTAAAAAGTTAGGCGCATGCAACTATTAAAATCTAAACAGACTTCCAAGTAAAAGATCACATTGCAGATCGTGAAACATACCGTTACTTGCTTATAATACAAATGCAGACCTATCTTTAATCGGCCTATGTTGAAAAAGTAAACAGCTTTATTTGCAGGTAAAAAATATATATGAAAGAATAAACTAATGACAGCGTGAAATTTAAAAGGCAAGATAATTGGACAAGACCACCTTTTTGT
The DNA here is from genome assembly GCF_021130785.1 of Homalodisca vitripennis. Lineage (NCBI taxonomy): Eukaryota > Metazoa > Arthropoda > Insecta > Hemiptera > Cicadellidae > Homalodisca > Homalodisca vitripennis. The sequence continues at coordinate 7,078 of NW_025777915.1, forward strand.
CCAAACATCACGTAGGCCGAACCTGTCACGTTCACCAATAACTGACTGCCACCTCAGTGTGTTGTTCAGACGGAGAGGAACTGTGTGAGAAAATTTTGTTTAACTGAATAAATATTATGTTAGTTTAAGTTATGTGAGTTAATTTACATTCCTTAACTCCTTCATATGTAACAACGCCGCATCGGACATTACGGAATCTTCTGTGATGTTTGTTTGAAGAGATAAAATAATTTAGCAATGAATAAGGTCAAAATTAACTCCTGGCATCTTTTCGAAATAAAAGACTACGAGACTACAAAAAGTAGTGTAATATATGGAAAGAGGGTATCCTCTCATTGCCTCATAATGCCCACAATTAAGTGCAAAATTATTTTTTAGATACTACATCTAAACAGCAACCGAGTTTTATACACAAAACCGAGGTATGGTGGAAATAGCTAAATCAGCGTGGATGCTGAGTTGAAATTCAGTTCTCAGCGGCTGGCAAGTCTGTGACAGCGTCATAATTCGGATTCTGCACTAAAAGATCTGGGTTAAACTTAACATTCACAAGTTGAGGAGGCCGAAACTATTCTAGGTTAAAATTTATTCCCTAGAAGGCTCTTCCAACCAGAATATTAGTTATTTAGAAACAGATTTTGGATCTTCTTGATCCGATGTGCTCCAACACCGAATTTGGCTTTGCTATTCACGCATATAAGTAGAAAGCTTATTCAAATATTTGTTCATTGTCGAGTCAGATGCATAATTGTTACAATTATTATTATGTTACTCTATATAATAAAACTTACTTAAGGCAAATGGCCCAAGGTACTTTAAAAACTCACCCAAGACATTTGAGAAGACCATGTCTATAGAAATTGTGTATTACAATAGCTATTATTATTGTTTAGAAAATACCTTTGCAATATTTAAACTCAAAATACTAGTTAAATAATACTTCGGCATAACCATGGTTTATTGTACACCTTCATAGTAAATAGCACAACTCCTGAATCGTAATGGGAGAGGACGCAATAATAAAACTATCTTTCGTATCAAATCTCGTAATAAACTATTATTTTATCCTGCAAGATAACTTTTTTCAGGTATGAACTTACTCTGAATATCACCTCCTGATAGGTTTAGATTAAATTAGAATTACAGGTATTGTTGTTTATGAATTATAATTTCTATTACTGTACAGATATTACTGATAAAATTTATAATATATATTTAATAAGGCTTGCAAAATCTCTTTCCACTTGGCTACCAAAGTATTAGAAAAGTTCTAATTTATCGTACAAATATTCATGAATCATAAGGATTAGGAGTTAACCTTAATGAAATTAACATTAAACAATATTTAACATAAATAATATAGTAAATGAAGAATTAACAAGCTGTAGTAAATACGATATAATTATAAGTTACTTTTATTTATTGGTAGGCCACAATAAATACAATATTATTATAGGTCACGTTTTTGAAACTTAATAAACTGTACACACTACTCGAGACAAATAGAAAGAGAACTATAAATGTACCTTTTCACGTGTACGAATAGCAGCAAAACAAAATGTAAGAATAAAAGAAAAGAAATCACAGCAAAACTGTAATTGACGTAAACCACGTCTTTGACAGAACGTTATAGAACTGGAAGCCCACGTGCGGCGATAACAGACTGTCAATAGAATGTGAAAGCTTCTTTGGAACAAATTGTGTGGAATGGACGTGCGCTTTTGGCCTCCTGACGAAATGTATTGAGATTGGCAAGTGTTTCACAATATTCCACATTGACTTCTCGTGTTTGTTATGCTTTGAAACAAATATAAAAATTATCCACAATACAGTATTCATACTGACTCGTTTTATTTTTGACGTAGTGTCACTTTAGTTGCGACGAACAAAACAACTAAACATTTGTAGGCATTTCTATATGAGAAAACCTATATATTGGAACAAAATAACGCTACGGAAAAGACGGTTAGTATGTGGTTAATACGTGGACAAATAACAAAATACTATTAACATAAGAAAATCTAAAAATATATTTATAAGTATGGAAACGAGCACCTTATTTTCGACCAAACTACAGTTTGCAACATTTAAAGTTTAACTTGCTATATACGTGCTAAATTAAAAATGTACTGACTAAAATGTTCTCCACATACTATCTTGCCACCTAATACGTAAACATTTTTGTTCATTAAATTGGGTTTCACATAAGTGTTTAAATAATTACAGTCTATATTCAACTTCACCATAAAATGATGTGTTTGTTGGGATAGTAGTTAAGGTACATGTGTAATAATGATGTCACAAGTTAAAATATCTAATTGGTGTTCTGAATCCGTTTACGTAAATTATTTGTTTTGATTTCTTTCTCACATCATGGTTACTTATATATATATATATATATATATATATATATATATATATATATATATGTATATATATATATATATGTATATATATATATATATATATATATATACTCCAAATAAAAAAATCTCCCAAGTGTGTCACATATGTATAAATAAAATACATATATATATATATATATATATATATATATATATATAAGTAACCATGATGTGAGAAAGAAGTCAGAACAAATAAGTTACGTAAACGGATTCAGAACACCAATTAGATATTTTTACTTGTGACATCATGATTACACATGTACCTTAACTACTATCCAAACAAACACATCATTTTATGGGTGAAGTTGAATATAGACTATAATTATTTAAACACTTATGTGAAACCCAATTTAATGAACAAAAATGTTTATGTATCACTTGGCAAGATAGTATGTGAAGAAAATTTTAGTCAGCACATTTTTTATTTATATGTATTCATTTACACTATATATATATGTATATTGGATAACAGGATAACAAGATCGGACAATATATTATATAATTAAATTAGTTTGGGTTCTGCTGCATTATAAATTGGTGAAGGTTTGGTTAATATTTACGGGACATTCTGTATAATTTAAATTTTTTTTAATGTATTACTTAGATCGCTGCACCTTCCTAATTCATTTTCAATAAGTAATACAACATTGTTTTACAAAAATTACATTACAGAGTCCAAAGGTTCAAAGGATCTAAACTTTAATTATAGTGTATATTTTACTGATATTTAATTTACTCAAGACCAAATATCACGCATCTCTTTTATATCTCATTTTATATTTCACTATTATTGCTTATGGTGGTATGTTATGTATAAAGAACAAAACTATCACGAAATCATTCTTTTAATTAAATTAAATTTTTGAAAATTTAAAACTTTGATAGTAGACTAAATGTATAAAACTTGTTATAATATCCTTAAGATACGATCTATACTATATTGAAATATACGTTTCAGTACCATTATTCAGTAAAATTGGACCATTTTAGTGGTTTAAAAATATTCATTCATTGGCAAATATTCTTTAGCGTAATTATTTATTTTCTATACAGTAGTTGAATCACTAAACGGGAAAATAAACATGAAATTTGCAGATGCCGATAACACCCTAAAAATCCTAATTCCAATCGTACGTTACAACCACAAACACCTGTCTAAAACAGAACAGCATTAAATTTATATTTACACATTTTTTTCCACTTCCTAAAGCATATATAACACACTTTCATCTGTGTGCTAGTACAATTCGGAAGTTTATCCTTTAACTACATTGTGGATGTAGTTTTAACAGTTAACCTATAAAAGTAACAATATTACAGTTCTCTGTATCTGTTATTAGTTTCAAAACAATGTTAAAATATTACTTGTATTGCAGTTATTGATTAAAGTATCATATTATATACTAATTATTACATGTATTGTTCAGTTTACGTCATCTCCTTATTTCTCTCAATAACTCACAAAAATATTGTTATCAGAAATTTCAGAACGCGAATTTTTTTTTACTACTTACATTAAATTCTTTAGCTTTATTACTTAATAAAATATTTCATAAAAGCTTCTAGATGTAAAAAATAAACCATTTCTCAGAAGTAAAATACAAAAACCACACAGGAAGGAAGACTGTTGACGTTTTGGCGCCCTTTTGGAGAAGCTTTCAGTGAGACCGGAAGTCAGTGACGCGACGCCTGCCAGCCATTGAGAGAAGTCTTACTTCCTGTTGGCATCAATCACACTTTTGTTACTTGGATTTTATAAAGAAACGAGAGTGGAAATCCTGTATTCTTCACCAAAGTTACGTCTCCTCGTGAACACATAACAACAAAGCTAAAACTTGGACAGAGTTGTATGATATTGCCACTCTGAAATTGAAATTGTAAACAAAATCTTGTGACTTTCAGCTCAGAAAATCTGAAATGATGATGTAGAAACTAACAAAAGATACCTGTGGCTTCGTATCTACATTTTTGCAGTTCGTCAAAGGGTTTACCAATGACAAACTCATATATAAATGAAATACTAAATTATCTTTGTATAAACTGTAGTCATTGGAGTGTATTCTCTTTTTCGTAACCCAACATTTACAACCCAATCATTGACTGCGTAATTGTTACTATAAGTACTTCGAAATTGTAAGCTTATAAAGCTATAATATCCTAATAAGCACTTAAGAATGAAAATTTTCCAAAACTTCGTAAGATGTTTACATTTACATTACTTTGAAAACGAGAACTAAACGTAACGCACGTATGTACATATTATTCGTGCAGGAATGTAGATTAAAGATGTTATACAGCAACGATATGAAATTAAATTCTTCCTTATTGGATTTCAACTATTAATTAAATGGATTATCAAATACCAGGTATGTGGGGCTGGTGATTTTTTGTGTAAAAACGAATGGCCTCAAGAAAATAAATTTTTATTATTGTTTGTTTGATTTTTAAATGAATTAAAAGCATAACATAATAAACATTATAACCCAATCAACTTCTTAGAAATAATTACTTATTTTACAAAGTAAAAGCTTTGCTAATAGTTAAAACTTATTTAAAGTTTAACTTTCAAAGAATTTCATATGTATTTTTGAAATATATTATTAGTAGCCTAAAACCATAAATTTACAGCGCTATTAAATTTTCTGTAAATACTTCTAAGTGTTCTACTAAACGGACCTCATTTTAATAGTCTTAGCAAAAAATTCCTTTGCAATGCTGAAATACTTTTTATTCACATATTAAAAACCAAGTTCAATATACTTGCTTAAAAATTCGTCTGAAATATAATTGCTAAAACAAGCATACGTTACTAAGACCATGTGTAAAAGTCAGTTTTAGAACATTTTTAGGACAAAGTAAGTCTTCTACCATTTTATTTAGCACTAAAATATATTAAATTAATAGGATTTTTATGCGGTAATTTGTAAGTTTTTGCCTCACTTAAATCTAGTATAACTAGGATAAATGTAATTTATTTATTTATTTACTTAAAACTTTACTTTATCAAGAACATACATCGCAGCATGACAGTCCCCTTAAACAAATGAAGACCCACTTATAGTATATAATGCAGAACGTATTTTATTATAAAGTACGGTTTTAGATTCTTACTATACTAAGCTTCTCTTATACTAAACTGTAATTTTATGTATGAAATAAATATAATTTCTTACTTAGCGTAGACATTGGTTTAAAGCTGAGTACAGACAGCAAGGCAATATTACATTTATAATAATAATGAAAAGAATTGCTCATCTTGATATTTATTTATCAATAATGTGTGGAAATTTAGAGTAAAACAGAACCTAGGGTCAGCTTTGTTAAGATTAGCCAATTATGCCCTGAGATGGTAGAAGGTAGAAGTCGTAGTTTCTGTCGCTACTCTCTCTACTCTGTCCCGTTCGCTTTTCCTACTTCAGGATACACCTATTGCGGAGCGAGATTGCATTTACGTGCAAGGCAAAGTCAAAGATGCTATCTATTCCTGCAATATAACTTTTGAGATAAATATTTAAAAAAGGGACAATTACGAAAAAAAGTAACCAAAATCTTTTAAAAAATTATCTGACATTTCGCAGTCTTGTAATTATTCCTATATTAGGAAACACAACACTGTTTCATAATTAATTTTGGTTTTAAAACAATTGTTTGAAATTAGAACTGTAAAAAATTAACGAAATTACATTCAACTGTTTATACTGGTAAAGAAATTTCTGGATAATAATGTTTGGGAGAGTGGAAATCAGATAACTTACGAAACCAGCAACTGGGGAAACGATGACTCTGGCAGACCTCAACTGTATTGGAAAAAGTCCATTACCATACAGAGTAATTATAAATTTGTTCTGCTGTACATATGGAATACCACAAGTGGCATTTGTAGTAGTTTTTTATGTGTGACTTGAGACCGGTAACAAGCAAGGAAAACAGACAAATGCAATAACTAAGTATAAACAGGAGTTTGGAATATAGAGATAAATTAATAAGCTATGAACTAGATACCAATTAGTACATCATGTATAACATATCCAGATGTGTATGTGATTTGTAAAAGGAATGTCATTACTTGAAAATATTACTTTAGTTGTTCTAAAATCAATCATAATACAAAAACATTGTTTTTTATCTCCATTTTTACCATTAACATACAAAATGTTGATACTTAAAACGAAATAATTACAACATTGATATTGTATTGATCTGTAGCTTCATCAATAGTTATACTAAAATATATACTTACTTAATATACAAAAATATTCCAAACTTTGTATTGAAATAATGACATTAATAAAAGAATAAATTAAAAAGCAATTCCTCCAAAAACTGTACGTACTAAAGTAGCATATTACTCGTACATGACAATTATAGCAATGACTGTGGACGTAAACTTGGACAATACTTAAATAAATAGCATACAGCAAAGTGAATTACAATACAAGAACCATACGTAGACAATAAATTTTAGATTGTTAGAATTAAAAAAAAACAGGTTGTACATTAAAACAGCTATTATATAACAATTATTAAATCTTATTTAAGAAGACCATGATATGATTGCTATAATAGCTAAATTTGTTTTTTAACATACTTATGACATCACTTTGACTATTATCATAGAAGAAATATACTTGAAGATAAGTAATACTAAGAAATATCGACATTATAAAACAGTTGGAAACACGACAAGACTGTAAGTAGATCTCAGGAAACGACGACGTAATGAGGACGTATTACAGCAGAGGGAGAACAAAGTGTGGCGTTCTGTCACAGCAAAGTTATTGTTATTGGTTGCGCGTGTGTGCGTGACTTGAACTGGCCTCTGGTGAATAAACTTCTACACGAGAAGACTGTATGTGAAGCGCAAAGCACGAAGCAATGAGGACGTATTACAGCAGAGGGGTAACACAGTGCAATGTTGTGTCACAGCTAAAGTTATTGTTATTGGTTGTGCGTATATTCACATGACAGACCTGGCCTCTGGTGGCATAACTAATACACGTCCAAGTGGTAAGGTTGCTCGAAACGAGTAGACAAACTTATAGCTCTTCTATGTACCAAACATGGCAATGTGCATATGTAGTTATTGTTGAATAAACTAGAGAAAAATATTTACTTCAGACCAGATGTTTATGTCCCACACCTCACACAAATTTCTGATCAAGTGTTCTGTTAAAATATACGATTGTTATATACTCTGTACTGAAATAACATAATTTATATAACATCACAGATTTTTGACAGATGAAAGTGAAATGAATCAAATAATTGTGGAGCACTTAATTTAATAATCTTTCATTATAACATCCTGATCGGTCTGTATTATATCACTGTATTAACCTCCTTTTATCTAGTCCTTAAATGTTAATGATATTTTACCAAGTTTTACTTGAACTGTAATATATAAATATAGATTTATAAAAATGGCTTTCCTGATTACTAAAAATAATAGTTTTTATAATACATTCCCTCTATAGACACTACATTTTGGGTATAAAATGAATACATATGTTTTCTTAATTTCAAAAATTTAGGAATCGTCAAATTATGTAAATAGAATGACATGGGTCGGATTTGTATATGCATCCATTAACATCCAATTAAAAATCACTGATAATTTAAATCGCAGGGGAACTATTAGATATACATTCAGAAGTCTTAAATCTTCTCCAGGCGAAACCTTATAAACTTGATTGTGTAATCGGACCTAACCAATGGTTCACCTCTGGCTTACGACAACTGTAACTACATTTTAATAATGTTTCTATTATTCAATCCATTTCTTTTATACTATACAGGGTATAACCCCTATGAATTGTAATAATGAACCTACTTACAAGCAATGGATATATATTTAGTGCTATTATCATCGACAACAATGTAAAATATTTATTGATATTAAAGAATGTTATGATTTATCAATATACAATCGACAATAAGAAATTATTCAACCCCGTTGGAAAACAATATATAAATGTTGTAAATCTTACAATATATGATCACATAATATTAAAATGTTTATAAGAATGTATAATAACGTTAAATTTGAAATACGAGTAGATAAAAACATTTGACTATGTAGGTAACTAAAATTGTATTGATGGTTTAACCTAGGCTACGTATCACCTAGGTGCGGATAAAAGAAAACCGCACTCATGTTGACCGAAACACATTATGACACACATTAGCTGTGAATATAATTACATCATGTGAGTACAATTTTAGTTTTATTTTATTTTGTAATAACAAAATAAAATATAATATGTATGTATATTTTTTATTATAATTGTATGTATATACATAAATATAATATGTATGTATAATGTACAAAATATTGTACATTTGCAAAGAAAATAAATTATTATATCTAATTTGTGTAAATTATCACTAGTATTTACAAGCACGATAGTAATTGTTTTATAATATGAATATTTTTATCATCCTAAATATTGTCCTTAAAAATGAGCCTGGTATACTGTAAGCTTTGAGAGGATTATTCACCAGACAGGGTACAAAAGCTTTGATGTAGTTTGCGCTGCTGCTAGCTCTCTATACGCATCGTCAACCTCTGTAATTACATCAGGTCCACTGACCCCTTCACAATAAGCTCATTAAACCGCCGGCCAGTGATGTTTTCTATATTATTTTTCTTATACTTTTAACTATACAGATTTCTTTATATCAACTAACAACACAGCCATCTCCCGTAGTGGACTAGATGATGTACGCTTTCACCCGAATATTTTAAAATTTGTGGTTATGATGTGTTGCTTCTGGATGTCCATAATTTACAGCGTTTCCATAACAGGTTACATTTTACTTTCAAGAAAAGGCTTTTCTATTTGCAGAAATGTCATATCTACCACCAATCATGTGTCACCTACCATGTGTTCCAGAATGAAATTAAAATTGTTTGCCAAATCAGGAATGCAATTGATATCCCAGGATGGATCTATGCCAGTACTGCTATGTGATACGAGTTACTATTATAATGCCTAAAATTTGAGGTTTGATTAATTTCAGTTTAATTTCACATATCCTACTTTTAATTCAGAGCCTATATCCAACAAATGATATGTTTAGTAACAACTGAAATGAGTTTAAAATTTCCAAAAATGCTAAAACAAGTTGTATCGTTTTTTGGCTCAATACCATGCTATAAAAAAGATTCAAGATATTGTACGTTTCAATTTCGTCGTAAATCTCACAAAGTAGTTGAATGTTTTAGTTTTTTTTAGGTAGTTAAACAATAAAAAAACCAATTTTACACGCAAAACAGTGACGGTAAATCGAGGACTAAATTTATCCTTTTAATAATCAAGGATTCCGGCACTTCCTCCAATGGTGTTTTCGAGATGATTTAAAAAGCAATAAAGACTCGGAAATGAGTATCACTAATCGATAGCTTATTTCCCTTTTGCAGTTGATGACCGCGGTGTGGCTCTGTGTACTCAATCAAGGTTTACAGAAAATGATAAAAAACTAAGTTAAGAGCTACATAAAAATATCTTAGGTAAATAATAGAAACCCATACGCCGGATGAATGATAAGAAAATACAACCGTCTCCCTCAACGACAGATTAGTTGTTGTGTTCCGGGCTGGTCATCAGTTATCGCATAATTCAATAGAAGTTTTCCCAAAGATTATGTTTATTTTTACGGATTTGGCTGTGGAGGAGGAGACCATTTACTATTTACTAATTAGGTACTCATATGTTTTTTTTAACTTGAAACATTCTACATAATCATAATTATCATTATTATATTTCTGATAGAATTAGGAACATTCGTGATTATTGCTGAAGCTATGAGTATATTGGTTTTTGTTACGACGTTAAAAGTTATTATGCCTTTATATGTAGTTACTATGTATATTCAGGATATGACGGAAAGATATTTTTCTACTATAATAAACAAATACTCTTATGTCTACTTCCGAACTATATCGAATTGTTGTTGGTAAGATTAAGCTAATAATTACCTATGTCCAGACAGGGATATATGATATAAGGATAGATTAGTAAGCTGACTGATATGTTTAATATATAAGGGTTGAAGGTTATTACAACACTGGAAGTAAACGGGAACAAGGAGTACAATATGGTGGTCAGGTCACGTTTCTCAGGCCGCCCTTGATTGGATGTTGTTACAACACAAACTTTATCCCCTTTCTGACACTTCATTTACGAGGGCTAACCCTTTTGATAGCAGTGCCTCGTATAGTAAATAGTCAATGTAATGCTCATTACCAACATAATTTTCCAGATTATATTTGTATTTCTTCCTGCAAAACAACTGCATGTTCTAATATAATTTAGATTTTAGATCACCATGCCGTCCAATGAATTATTATGGCGTACTGTGCAATTCCGACAATTTCAAGTGTATATAATTGACTTATACTAACCTAATATGTGATTCCGTACTGAGTATTGAGTGTAGTGTTGAATGAGTAACTCGTGATTACGTTATGACATTTTTTAAGACTCGGTGTCAACAGCGTGTAAAGTTCTATATTGTTTGTTATTTGCGTAATCAGACTTTCCAGTTTTGTATGAACTATACAATGTTCTATGAATTGACCGTATTTATGTAATACTAGTTATTATACTAAATCTTATTTGCCATATCCTGTAATGACTAATTGACCTTAAAAAGTATTTTCCAATCCTCTTACGTAAAATAAACAAAACATATTTTTATACTTCTGTATAGTTGCTAACACTCAATTGTTTGGATAAGTACTGTCATATTGCTACAGGAATGATAGGTGTGCCGTAATTATCGTGGTGTATGACTAGAAATATTTAACAATCAATTCTATAAATGTGTGCTTTATTCAATGATATTTTTCTGTTTTATTAAATACTCAAGTTGTTACTTGCCGCTTCATTAGTAGTTTTCAAAACTACAGTGCGTAAGCTTCTTGGCAGAGGCATCACAATTTATGTCTTGTGATGGAGCCATATGATATTTTTCATAAAGAAGTAGGGATATACTGGTACTTATTATTTCAGGTGCAATGGTTAAGAAATTTAATTTAATATAAAATTTGTATTCCTTGTCATTTCATGTATAGAAACATACATTTTTAGTTCAAATTACTGACGCCTAAGTTACGTTTTATTTGCCTTCATACACTGATTTAAAAAAATATAGATTTAAATGTCTCAAAAACTACCTCGATTAAAAGGATCTTTATTGTTCCCTACAATCTCCTTCCGATATAGATTATTCCCAGTGCTATAAGAATTGCGTTTGCCTTGTTGTTTAAATAAAGTGGACAAGTTCGAAGGATTGATATATTTATTTATGAAGCCCAATTTTCACGGTTGTTTTGTAAAAAATGATCTAACGTATCGATTCCATCGTACATACAGTCCAATTAATGTACAGTACCATAGTTATGTTTACATTGTTGCTCTAATCAAGAAATTATATACATATGTAGATAAGGTAATATAGATGATGATGCATTTACTTCCTTCTTTTCGCTTGTTTTATATATATATGAATTATACGTATAAAGAGTGTGCTACCGTATTTTATTTTTCCTTAAGGTACATTGAAAATAATATACAATGTGAAAGGAGCCAACTTGTTTTGAGTATCAGTTACGAGTGGAAACATTCAAACATTAGTTTAAGGTAGAGTATATAACCGCGTTCTAATAGCATTTCTAATGTATTATATATTTTAAATTCGTCACTGGTGAAATTTGAAGTAAATATGAAATTATATTAATTTACAAACTGAATTACTATACTGATCAAATACTGGATATATAATATTTTTTCATAATTTAAATGTTAAAACTTGTTCTGCCTCTTTTGGGATATTCAGCTAAAACTCTTGAATATAAAATAAATTTGAATTATTATTCGTATATTGTCATAATTTCTTAGAGTTTTAAATTATTCCGGAAATTTTTACTTATTTTTCTCTTCATTAAATTACTCCTCGGACTTCACCAAATATTTTTTAAATAAGTTAGCTAAATTGGTACAGCAGTTCCCGAGATTAGTAGTTAAAACACCGTTAGCGTTTTACTATTATTTATAAGATAAATGGTTATTATACGCCTTAAAATTGGATAATGTAGAAAAGAAGTTTCCACAAGACCAAAAAGTATTACCGCGTAAACTTTCAGTGCCCCAAGGAAATCTTTCACAAAATAAAACTAAACAAGAAACTCGATATTTGTAATTCTGTTACAAGTTTTAGTAAAGAGTAATCAAGGGAGCCTTTGAAGGGTGAACCACAGTTAGGTCGCCTCTTATTCTATATTTCTATAGGCAATATTTCCCTGCATTACGCATTATCAATGCAGAGGAAACTTTGGAATATTACTAACTAAAATACGACTTTATTGATTTGTTTTATTTTCAAAGTTTAATTAAAGTTAATATTACATAGCATGGTATATTTTATTTCAATTGGAAATCGCTTACACTAATATATTGACTAACTATGGCTCCTTGTTAGACCAACAAATTTATATAAGACATAAAGAAAATAAATAATAATCAGGAAATCGTAGAACCTGTTTAATTTAAATGATGCTATTGCTAACGTTGCCAGTGAGTATGGTTAGACGGTAACATTGCGTCTTCCAGTCCGCTGAAATTTATTAGTATTACAAACGACCCCCATTCCGTAGAATAACGCTGCCTTTACGTAAGTCTTTGTATGAGATATTGCGTGTTATATTACGTGGAAACATTGGTAAGCTACTTGTTATTGAAAATTATACATCAATGTTCTATAAAGACATAATCTATTTTCGCTCTTTAAATTTTATGATTAATACCGGTTAAATTATTACATATTATTATTATACTTACTTCTGGGCCGAAAATCAGTATAGTTGATTGAAACAAAAGTCAAGAATTTTTAAGCATACCCTATGTATACATTTAGAGCCTTATTAAATAAAAAAACGTTCTACTATTATAAAAAAAAATATTTCTACCTGGAGCCGATAGCTGCCTTAAACATACCTCTTCTGTACCGTATGTTCGTCCACTCGACATCGTGAGAATGAGCTGAGCTATGAAGTAGAAAATATGCATGCCGTTTAATTTCTGTTCATGTTCGAGTTGGGTTATAGTGCACAGTCGCTGTAGTGAATTGTTCTGTGCGTTAGAGGTTTGCATAAGCGTATGGTGGGAATAAAAAAAAACAATAGAAATTTAGAACATTTTGACTCTCCTGTTTGTCTGTCTGTTTTCCATATGACATATTGAGATATGAAAGGAAAAATTTTGTATGTAAACTTCATTTATGCAAGGAAAACATTGGGGGAAAATCTCCTTTCAATATGCCTATATCGGGTATCTCGATAATGAAATGACCTATAGACTTGAACATTCATATTCTCCTTCAGGAAAGTCTGTTACGCAACACATATCTTGGAGTAGTCCTAAATATTACATAAATTATAACAAACGTAATATGGAAAAAAAACTCAAAATATTATCTATTATTTGGCTAACATAAATCCCCAGCCACTCCCCTTACATTATAATTGACGTTTTTCAATAACATCGCGAACTGTAACAGTAAATTTTGCGTTTCGATTAAAACTATTAAAACTTTGATCAACACATGTATACCTTTGATAATAATTTTTTGAAAGAACAAATTTAACTTGGACATGCAATATTTCTGTGTGAGAGGTTTGCCTACTGAGTGAGCGTTAGCTATTTTTTTTTTCTCAAGGGACAGGAAGAATTTAATTCCGTTTTGTTTGTCTTTCTGTGTGTATATTTTACAGTTTGTGAAAACCTCGGTGTACACAAAAGGGTGTCAGAAACTTATGTGGGTGATAGTATTTATAATTGCAAAACAAATCACCTACAAATATAGAGTGGAAAATGTGTCTCTTAGCCACTTGCCGCCATTTTGTATTTTTTTAAATTAATATTTCTGGAACTATTTTAGCTAAGGAAACCCAATTTGGCACATAGCTTTCAAACTGATAAGAGGAACGAAATAAATTGTGTTATTTAATTCAATATACGTTAATTATGTCTAGATCTGATTTAGAGTCCAGTTGCATTTTTGGTTTGGCCCTTTTCTTTAAGTATTATTTAATCATCGGTTAAGTTTAGAAATGTAAATTGGTTTTTGACCGTTATAAGGAAATAAATGATGATAAACAAAATAGACTGTGTTGAAATTATTTGAAGTCAAATAGCAAAACAATCAATATAGTTATAAAAAAAATGTGATAGACACAAACTATATGAGCAAATTTATTATAATTCCAACGGTACTGTTTCAACAAAATCCGTTAGTGTATAACGTACACAACCGTACGCTTTCAAAAGCCGGGAGCAATCAAAATTCTTTCTTTCCATAGGCATTAGCTGTTTTACATGGAATAATAATTCCACTCGTAAAATAAAATATTGACTGCGTTTTCTAAAGCATAAACTACTCTACGTGAGCTATTCAATATCTAGTTTTACACACAACACACACACACACACACACCACACACACACACACACACAACACACACACACACACCACACAACACACACACACCACACACACACACACACACACACACACACACACACACATATATACGTATATATATATATACACTCCACATTCAAGAATTTTTGCTTTGCGTATTTTAACACAGTATACAAATTTTGACTTTTAGTTGTTTCATCCGTATAAGTTCAACTATTAAATGGAACATCAATACTTGAGTGGCAGGTTGTTAATGTTGAACGTGATTGTATCAGCGTACGTGATGTTCGCCCAATTGAAGTGACTCAACCAATATTGTGTATTACTCTGAACTTATTAGTTTCAATTCCTTTCCAATTAGCAAGGCTATGACAGTTGTATAGGATGGTTCACGAAAAATGAGGTTTGTTCTTTTAGAAATGTAGTTTAAAGGTTGTAGATCTTATAAAAGGAAGTGTGTAACCATCTCATGAGAAAATGACAAACTATGATGCATTTAAATATCACTAAATGTTAATAAAAACAGTACTTTTCCAAATTGTTTATTTTTGGACTAGGCCTCTCGAAACCAAAGATTTCATCTTTAGGCAACTCCACCAATAAATATTTACATACTATTTGTTACAATTAATAAAATAAACATATGGTGTAAATACGCAAATAAAGCCAGTATAGAAAATTAGATTTGACTACAGTTTAATTTTTGAATGTTTTTGATAATACAGAATAATTTACGATAGATTTGATATTTTGTCGCAGTTTAAATTTAACCGCCGTATAAATTCAAAATGAGTATATGGCTATTCTGTATTTTTACTGTTAGGTATTCAGTAAGAAATGAATATGAACTGCTACTTCAATGCTGCATTCACGTCGTTGGCCTTAAATGCTTTTAATGTATCTACTCAGGCATCTTCAAATCAAATATCATTGAATTTAGCATTGAAATTCCAATTATCTTTGAGCTCATAGAAATTGTTTTTTTCTCTGACTTCCAGGCTTCTCCTGCACATGGCTGTATTAACCAATTACAGTATTTGGGAGTATATTTGTCGATTATAATATATTCTAACGACCATCACGCGCACCTCAGGAACGAAAGGTACAATCTTTGGTGAGTGTATACATATGAATGTATTATCGAAAAACAGCAGAGAATAGTGTACTTAACCTACTTATATCATATTTATAACATATTCTCCCCTTCCAAAATCTAATCAAACATAGTTAATACGGTTTAATATGGTATGTTTGAAGTTCTATTCTGTGATATGCACTCTTCTACGATAAGAGATAGGCGTTCAATAGAAAAGTATGTGTAAAAATACATAATATTTAAATAATATTCACTTTAGGCATTACTTAATTCATATGATAGTGATGAGCAATAAAACAATATAAACATCTAATCGGACTTTTTTGGTTTATGTAAAACTCTATTCTTAAATGCCTCCTACTTTTATTTTACTACATTAATAGCAGTACATTCATAGCAAAGTGCAGCAAAATTATGCAAAACAGCAAAACAATTAGTTATTCATTTAACAAATTGTTTTGTGATTTACTGGTTACATAATAATACGATGCTATGTAGAAAGCGGAGAATACATATATTTGTATCTCAGAAAACGGTAGCCAAGCAGTGAATTTCACTTATCTCTGGACAGTCACATGAACACACCTGGGTATCTCTGGCAAGTTATTTATTGTCCACTATATCATATGCTGCGTTCAACTGTCTGTGAAGCCATCTTGGATTCCATGTATAAAAGACCATGACTTTTCAAAGCTATTTATTTTTCTAAGTTAATGAAATATTGCGTTATTTATTAATATAAAACTCACATAATTTAATTAAGATTATTGTGTAAAATGATTATTAAATATAATATTATTATAATATATTTATTTGTTTTAATGAAAATAAATATTCAACAGAGCATTTACGACTTGTCACTCATATCGTAATGGTGATTAAACCCCTCCCCCACAATTGGTGTAACCATGAATATTTGTTCATAATATTTAATGTCCATACCTTATCACCCTTTAAACTATTTCCATCAGATGTAGTTTAATATACAAAAAACCGTCGCTTACATTTGCAGAGAATCCTACAGCACTTTAGTGATTTGTATCTAGTAGTAACTAAATTGTATAAAGTGACTTTAAAGAGGAAACTGCAATTCAATAGTTTTTAAGTTATTATCTTTTTAAAATATGATTTTATTCGCATAAACAATTTTTGATTTTGATTTTATTTATATATTTTAAAATTAATGATTAATTGATTGAAATGCATGTAGGTGCATTGCAAAATGTCCAAATCGAGCAGTTAAAATCAGCAAAGCAGTTATGTAAGGATTATAAAAGACGAATATTTCTCTTAGTGAAAACTGTTTCTTGTGATTTTAAAATTATTTAAAATAACAGCAATAAAAACTAGGGAGTAACTAGACATTGACAATGTCAATTCACATGGGCTTCATAATATTTTTGTATTTTGTAATCTAGGTGTTTTGTAATATAAGTGGTTTAATATATTTAGCATCTTCGTCGTCAAATTCTTTAGCTCTTCAAATAAAAATAAATCTAGACACTATGATTCAAGTCTGCACAACGTCAGATTCCCCTCGCTGCTCTACGAGGAAAGTAAAAAATGGACCATAACTCAGCATTCATACTGCGCATATTATTTTTAATTACATACATACACACAATTACAATTCTTTTTGAATTACAAATAATCCTGAGATAAGAATTAGTCACTAAAATTTGAATTAGCTGTTTGTTGATTCATTTTAGATTTGTTTAAAGATAGGGTGCTGAAGTCCAACAATGAAAACCATTGTTAAAAGTACCTTTGAAATTTCTCGAGTTTCACTCCAATATTTTGTATTTTTTCTATAGCTCTAACGAATTTCTGTAACAATTGAACTATTTTAGGCTAGTGTGGTGAAGTTAAAAATATAAAGAGAGACTAAGGACGAAACCCTAAGATCTTCAATTATCACACTTATGATAGAATAAAATTAAGGCATTGTACTCTAGTTTGACAAATATACAAATTAAACTCAGGCCAAAATATGCTTCTTCACATAAAATATCATTGTATTATACTGAATAATTGTTATATTTTTAGCGGATAAAGTTAACCAGGGACCATTTGAATGTTAACATAAAATTCGTAAAAACACACAAATACACACACACACAAGTTTATACAATACCCATTATTTAATAATAGTTATTTGAACATATCGTCACATTAAACTATTTGGGATATTGTAACTATAAAAATAGACGTCGGAGTAAGAGATCACATTGTAGATCGCGATACATAATGTTACGTGAAGCTGGTACAAATTGCTAAAAAAATATTAATTTACTAATGTGAATAAATAAAACAGCTTTATTTTGCATGTAAAAAATATATAGCTTTACAAGAGAGACAACTACGAAACTATTGACACCATGGCATTTAAAAGGGAAGGTAATTGGGCAAGACCACCCTATTGTCCAAACATCACGTAGGGCCGAACCTGTCACGTTCGCCAAATAACAGACTGCCACCTGAGTGTGTTGTTCAGATGGACAGGAATTGGGTGAAAATCGTTTTTGATTAACTGAATAAAATCTAATGTGATTAAATTTCCATTCCTTACCTTTTTCATATTTAATAATACCGCATCATAATTCTAAAATTTTCTTCTCGGTAAATATTACTGGAGAATGCATAATGTTCATAGTAATCGTTAGATATCAACCTTATCTTTGTTATCTGCATTGCACTACTAACCGATCCCTGAATATTTAATGTTTTCTGAAGTTTAAATGTAAAAAACATTTTTCTAAAAACCCTGCTGAAAGTTGTAACTTCTTTCCAGATTCAATAAAAATTTATTGCTTATATATATATATATAATATATATTATATATATATATATATATATATTTGTGTGTGTGTGTGTGTGTGTGTGAGAGAAGCAATAAAGATATAAATTTCTTTTAAAAGATAAAAGTCTTTAAATCTGTTCATAATTATACCAGGAATGATTGAAAAATCATAAATAGATATTAAAGAAATAAAGATTCTCCATTACATGTCGGTAATCCCTAATTTATTTTATTTTAGGTATTTCACGAAATTCCTACTTGAATTCTTTGCGTGCTGATACTAGGCAATGTATATAAAACGGGAATATATTTGCAGAGCGTCAATTTTTTACATTATTCCTAACATATATACAATATAAAACATTTAAATAGTAACTAGATATGAAAATATTTGTTTTATCGACTGAATGTTATGACACGAGGTGTTCTTACTTACTTAGTTCTTACTTCGCTTTACAATTATTGTAGTTAAATCAAAACATTTAGCAGTAATTATAAAATATAATACATTTAATATATTATAAAAAATTTTTCGTGGCCACCAGTTGTTGATTACCTTAGACCAAGTACTATCGGTTACATAATTATAATAGTTATTACTCTACAGAGATCATAAATAAAGCTTGTAAAACCAGTACCCTCTTGGCTACTATAGAAGTAAAAATTACTAATTTAAACTTCACTGATGGGTCATAAGGATTGGGAGTTGACCTGAATGAAAAAATGAACATTAAATAACATCTAACACAAATATCGTTGTAAATTAACATTTAATGTACTAGTAAACACGATATAATTAAGTTACTTTTATTTATGAGTAGGGATTATAAGTAAAAGAGTATTATATAATAATGTATTTTGATAAATTAAAGTAATTACTCGAGCCTAATAAAAAGAAAACAATAGTTTACCTTTTCACTTGTACGAAATGGCAGCAAAATAAAATTTAATAGAAAACGAAATCACAGCAAAACTGTAATTGACGTAAACCACGTCTTTCACAGAACGTTATAGAACTGGAGGCTCACGTGCGGCGATAACAGACTGTCAATTGAATGTAAAGGCTTGTTTGAAACAAATTGTGCGAAATGTAAGTGCGCTTTTGGCTCTCTCACAAAATGTATTGAGATTAACAAGTGTGATTACACAATATTCCAAATTGACTTCTAGTGTTTTTATGCTTTGAAGCAAATTATGCACAATACATACATATAAATATACTCAGTAGTTGTTCAGTGACAGCGAACTGAGGGAAACGAAACATTTGTAGGAATTTCTCTATAAAAGTTGTAAATTAGAGCAAAATTACTCTATGATAAAAACGATTAATATGTGTTCATATCTAACGTTTTTAATTATTACTTCAACGATAAGAATGTTTGGATAACATTCAGTGATAAGATATGCAAAAATTAAAAATTCAACACATTACATTTTCTCCAGATACTATATTGTCACGTATTACATAAACATATTTGTTCATTAAATTGGGTTTGTTTTTTGGGATAGTAGTTAGGGTCCATGTGTAATGATGTCACATGTTGAAATATCTAATTGATATTATAAGTCAGTTTCATTTTATTTGTTTTCAGTTCTATGCACTATCATAAACTCAGTCTTTTGCGTCTAAAAAATGAATCTTTTGGCACAGTTATAAGTCTTTATGCAAGTTCTTTTTCGATAGATAAATATGAAATTTTGTCTAGCCCCTCCATTAATTTAAAGTCTAATGTATGATTTTATAAAGCTTCACACACACACACACACACACACACACACACACACACACACACACACACACACACACACACACACACACACACACACACACACACACACACACACACACACACACACACACACACACACACACACACACACACACACACACACGCACACACACGCACGCACGCACACACACACACACACACACACACACACACACACACACACACACACATACACACACACACACACACACACACACACACACACACACACACACACACACACACACACACACACACACACACACATATATATATATATATATAATATATATAATTTCAATAAAACATAGAATCATAAAAAGTACTTGCTCCGCTGGGGACTCGAAACCCGGATCTCTCACTTGCATGGTGAATGTGCTACCATTGTATGAATATATGTATATATATATATATATATATATATATATATATATATATATATATACATATATATATAAATATCTATATATACAGGGTGTATATTATGATCTGGAAACACCCAAATATATCCTTTAATAATTTAAAAATCAAATTTGAAACCTCTTACAATCGTGATAGAGATTGGGCATCTACTTTTTTGGAACAATGTTTTGTTATGTCACACCAACGGGGGACGTCCTGCCGAGGGTATCGTGAATATTCTTAAATGGAAGCCTATACCTTGTGATACATAATTTTAAAGGTAATAGCTTACTGAATTGAATGCCACAAACCGCATCTCAAGGGAATTATTCTATCAGAAAATAGAGCATTTTTAGTATTGAAAATTTACTGATGTTCAACAATGTAATTTTTAACATGGTTCTTGCCACAAAATGTGTTTACACTAATTTTTTAGCATTTTTTTTAAATGTTCAATTAAATAAAACAAAAATTTCATTTTAAGCTGGTTCTATTAGCACAAATTTGCCAGTTTTTTATTACAGTACAATTATGGGAAATACTTATGTTATTGATTTCTTATTACAAAATAAAAAATAATGTATGCTGTTAGAAAAGTCTTACAGCAAACGTTTTTACCTGCAATTTGGTGTTCAAAGCAATTGTTCGAACTGTGTTCCTTCTACGGTTTGACAATGAGCCAATCTTGTGTAAAATGATTCGACAGAGTTGCCTAACATTTCTTCAGTTATCAAAGCAATCTCCTCTATAATCCTGTTTCTTAGGTCTTCCAAATTATGAGGCTTTTTCTATAAACATTGGATTTTTAAATGACCCCATAGGAAATAATCGATTTGGTGACAAATCCGGAGATCTTGGAGGCCATTCGATTTCTCCTCTTCGGCCAATCCATTTATGAGGAAACCTTAAATCCAAATACTCTCTTACCTGTCTCCCATAATGGGGTGGAGCACCATCCTGCTGAAACCATACATTATCAAAGTATTCTCCTGATGCAATTTGAATAGCTGGGATTATTTCATTTTGGAGCATATTGTAGTAAAAGTTCGGCATTTTTAAATTTCCATTGATGAAAAAGGGTCCAACAATTTTGTTACCATAAAATTCCACACCATACGTTCAGTTTTTGTGGTTGCTGTGAATGGGACTCAGTAATCCAATGTGGGGTTTTCACTAGCCCAGTAACGGCAATTTGTGCCTGTTAACATTGCCATTTAGGAAAAACGTTGCCTCATCAGAAAATAGTATGTTGGTCAGAAAATCTCTATTGTCATCACATTTGCGCATCACAAGTTCACAAAACTCAACTCTTCTGTCGTAATCATCCTCACTTAACTGTTGGACTAAATGAACTTTAAATGGTTTGTATTTATTAATTTTCAAAATCTTACTCACAGACATAGGGTGCATATCATGTTGCTGTGCAGCTTTTCTGAGCGATGTATGTGGGTCTTCAATAAATGTTTGCAAAACATCTAGTGCATGTTCTTCATCTATTGCAGATTGTATCCTACCCGACTTTGGCCGATTACGTACACTCCCTGTCATTTCAAAACGCTCAATAGTTTTTGATATTGTTGAAAACACTTATGGGATTCCTTTCTGGGAAAGTGTCATTAAACAAATTACAAACTTCCCGATAAGATCTTTGACGATCGCCATATCCTCGCATCATCAAACAGAGTAATTCGTTCTCTTTCAGACAATTCCATTAAAATGCCAAATAAAAACTGAACTACTGTAATTAGATAACTTGTTGACAGCCAATGCTTCAGAGACACTGATTAACTCGACAGGAATGATATGACCTTTGTCCATTTGTTAATTCCAAGCTTAGACCTGTCTAGTGAAAGCTCCATGCTCAACAAACTGAAACCTGTAGACCAGATGATTAATAACACAATAATGTTTCTCATAGGCTAGTGACCTTTGTCTCTTTAAACCTTCCTGCTGACTGGAAAACACCAAGTACAGATTCATAAGTAATCAGAGAAAGTGACTCATAAGTTTTATTCATTGTAATAAAAAACTGGTAAATTTGTACTAATGAAACCAGCTTAAAAATAAATTGTTTATTTTATTTTAATCGAACATTTAAAAAATGCTAAAAAATTAGTGTAACACATTTTGTGTGCAAGAACCATGTTAAAATTACATTGTTGAACATCAGTAAATTTTGCAATACTAAAAATGCTCTATTTTCTGATAGAAATAATTCCTTTGAGATGCGGTTGTGGCATTCAATTCAGTAAGCTATTAACTTTAAAATTATGTATCACAAGGTATAGGGCTTCCATTAAGAATATTCACGATACCCTTGGCAGGACGTCCCCCGTTGGTGTGACATAACAAAACATTGTTCCAAAAAGTAGATGCCCAATCTCTATCACGATTATAAGAGGTTTCAAATTTATATTTTAAATTATTAAAGGATATATTTGGGTGTTTCCAGACATAATATACACCCTGTATATATATATGTATATATTTATGTATATTGTTGATCAATTAAATTGTTAAAAACATATTACAACTGAAGCTAATATGTATATGTATATAATATTTACATACATATATACACACAAATAGCACCGTTAATTTAAAATAATATTCATTGCCAGAAATAACTTTGTTGAAAAATCTAAATGTAGAAATGGTAGCCTGTTCTTTCTTCTCAAATGCATTCTGACTCGTGAAGTGGAAAACTATTATGAATAATTGATCTACTGTCAAAATTGTGTCATAATTGAAGTAAAAACAATAAAACATTAAGGCGCAATTTTGCATGATTTAAAAGTAATTACTGCATTAATTATATTTCATTAACGTAATCTTCTTGTGACAACGCTTAAATCTCCTCAAAAACATAAAAATTACTTAAAAATAAATATTGGAGAACCTCATTTGTATAACTATATTAAAAACATCACAATCTACATATTTTGTATAGTTTTATTTTAACGGTGAGCGGGTGCTTATATGCGTGTGTGTGTGTGTGTGTACATATTCTCTGTACTAACTAAACATTTTAATCTAATTACTTTTTTATTGCAACCTTCCTAATTAGTTTTCAATAAGTTAATACATTAATTTGTTTTAGAGAAATATAGGGTCCAGGTTCAAAGGAAACAGACTTTATGTATAGTGTAAATTTTGCTGATATTAGTTATTTGGTTTACTCACGATCAAAAATATCACATTGCATCTCTTTTACCTCTCATAAATATTATTAATGTTTATGGGGGTATAATATTATTTTGGACGGACTCACACGAAATCTTTGATTAAGTAAAATTGTTTATAAAATATAAAACTCTGGTAGTAGACCAAATTTATAAAACTGTTTGAAACAACCTTAAGATACGGTATATGCTATTTTGAAGTATGAGGGGTTATTGCCATTTATTCAGTAATTTGACCAATTGAAGTGGTTGAAAAAAGATTCATACATTTTCAAATAGTCTCTTAGTGTTATTGATTTTCTATACAGAACTTGAATCAACTTAATGGATTTTAAATGGAGGAATTAAAACTGAAATTAAAATTGACAGTACCCCCAAAATCCTTACTTCCAAACGTAAATATTCCTCAAAATGAAGTTCCCGCACCATAAACCGGAGAGTTAAAGCAGACCACTAACCAATTTACACATACACTGCCACATTCATGACTATTGAAATGAAATGAAAATTATAACAGTAAAAAATTATATATAAACGACTATTGAATAAAAGAAAAATTACTAATAACAGTAAAAATTATATAATTTATTTGAAACGATTTATAAACTACGTTAATAATCATTGGTGGAAAAGTAGATTAAATGTTAGTAAGATTACTGTTTAGTATTAACAGTATAACATTTAACTTTTGTTAAATCTATTTTGAGGAAAAATATACTTAGGGAAAACGTCGGAAAACTCAAATTATTGTTTATGTTCTAAAACGCGAGTCCAGTCTGTTCTGTTTACTGGTGGTGTGTTACAGGTCTCAGCTCTGGGGAGGAAGTTATTGCACAGTCCGACAGATCCGGTGTCCAGATCCCGGTAGACGTTTCTTATTTTCTTTCGGAATCCACTGTTTATATATGTTTCATGAATGCATTATGTTTAGCTTTTAATGGATAAATGTGAAGGGATAGAATTCCGGGATAAACCCTTTTTAGAAAATAGAAGCTGAACTTTTAGTGAAACAAGTCATAATAAAAAAATCTCCCAAAAGAGTGTCGCATACAAAAAATACATTGCCAATAATCAAAATATGGTACACTAAGTGTACATTTTACCTCAGATTAATAATTTACTTTAATTTAATTCATACTGTGTTTTAAATTATAAAGGCAAATGTAATAAATGTTGGGTAATGTGCATTAAATATTACATTTTCGTTCTTTACAGATAGTTACAAATGTATTTTAAAATGTATATTAAAATATTATTTAATACTGGTCAATTCTATTATTTACACTTTTGTGTTCCACTTTTATAAAAGCATATACAGTATGAGTTATAAGTATGAATCTATTATAGTTTAGCTTTTAATGGATAAAGGTGTGAAGGGATAGAATCCGGGGAAACCTTTTTTAGAAAATAGAAGTGAACTGTTTAGTCCACTATTACAACTTTTCCCATTTCCTCAAAATGGGATTTTTGGGGTTGTAGCGGCTCAAAGTTTTTAAATGTAAAGACCCATTAGTGACATTATTTGAAAGGACCTTAAAAAAAGAAGAAACAGTGGAAAACTATAGGAGCGGTCTATCTCAACCCAGTAAAAATGGAAGCTAATTGAATTTAATTATAATAAAACTAAGGCCAAAACGGCGAAAATCCACATGCAGGACAGGAGAACTTTAATAGACAAAACCCTTTCACTTACATACTAAAAAACCCTTTTGTTTACGGTTATTAACTGCTGCAGGACAGGCCCTCCCTTATCTTATCAGTTTTGAGGAAGTCCTGTTTCATGTTCAGTTTCTGGTTAAATTAACAAAGTTAAGACGTGTTTTTGTGATACTTTTACGTTGAAAGGAGTGCTAAAGTGTATAAGTCTCATGATGCAAGGCTACGGAGAGAGAAGGTGAGATATTATGATGAAGGCAGAAAATTCATTTAAAGATAATGATTCCCAATCGAAATCTTGAATGTAAATCAGAAGTTCTAAAAAAACAATCCAACAATTCCAGGATACAATCAGCGTTTAAAAGAACCTCCCCAAAAACCTGGGACGGCCCAAATTTGGCTACAAACAAAACACTGGACACTTGATGTTTTCCTCTGCTAGTTGGAGATCCTCATGTCTCAACAAGAAATTGTTCAAATATTAGGTATAGCTCAAACATCAATTTGTAAAATGTTACATGGACAGTGGTCATAAAGGGTGCAAAATTCGCTTAATTTCAAGAGCTAATATTGAGGGTGATTTTTACTCGTCGAGTTAGAATTTTGTGAAATAATGATTATTTGTAATAATAAATACAATTACAACTTGAAACAAACATTGATTTCTCATATAAAACTACTTTTATGCGAGACAGTAAACGTTAACAGACACAATGCTTGTTATTGGACTGGTTTGACTATCGTTGGACGAGGAGAGCATAATACCCAGCACCCTGAAAATGAACTTTTTGGCTTGGTATTATGAGGTATCAGATTGTTGGCACCTATATTATTGATGGGAAACTTTAATTCCGATGTTATACCAGGAATTTTTACGAAATCAGGTGTATCCAATTATCCATGTTGCAAACCTAACAAACTGTTTAGAAGTTTTGGTTCCAGCAAGAGTGCAACAACTCCACCGTATGGTCTGCATGTCCGCAAGTGTTTAAAACAATACTTTTCCAAATCTCACTGGATAGAAAAAAATCGAGTGGGCCACCAATATCGCCAGATAGATCTCGACTTGGTTACTTTATGTGTGGTTTACATTCAAAAACAACGTTCTATAAAACGAAAACTCAGTGCATTAATAAACTTAGGGACAGAAAAGTAGCGGAAATTCAAAAACAAACTGCGTTAATGTATACAGCGTCCCGTTTTAAGTTTATACAAGGTGTTTGAAAAGTTAGGGTACGGCTTAATATTTTACAAACCGTAGCGGATAACATATAAACTTTGCACAGTGTCATATGGCTAATGTAAACTATTTTTCCTTGCTATTACCATGACATGCCAACCATGCGGGATGGCCCACAGAGGAAAACATGGAAATCTTAAATTAAAGCATGGGTCGAGTGATAACTCTATTTGAAAGATTCACTTATTATAGAGTTAAATACGCAAACCGCATCTCAAAAGGTTTATCCCAATCAGAAAATGGCGGGTTGTTTTAGGTATATCATTGTGAAGTACAATTATGCGCTGCCATTTCTGACTGGATCGTTGTATTCTGATGCGGTAGGCGGCGTTTCACTCTACTAACTGATGTGTTTTTCACTGACTTTTTTTTAATTAGCAAATTATGTCATAAAATTTATAACACAAAAAATTAAATACATAAATGAATTAGTCTTTATGTTTATGAATTAATTAAGTTCTACCATTATTCATTGTTGGTGAAATAGTTAATTTACCACTTAATTTTTGAATTACATTTCTTTGTTATTTTTTATAAATACTTATCCGGGAACAGCAGTTTTAAAACATTTAATATATGTAAAAAAACACAGGTTAGTAAGCTATAGGCCGTTTTATTGTTTAACGTAATAGTTAATTATTATTCCTACTGTAAATTTACATTTTAAACCTTTAAACTGGCCTCTAAGAACCCATTTTTAGGAATGGGTCGCTTTTGTTTCCTAGAGGAGTGTGCTGTGCCATTGTTGTCATTAGGTTAAAGATGGGAAAGCTCTAATTTCCACTGTTCTTCTTCCATTATCTAGACTTTCAAAATAAGGTGTCACTTAATAGGTTTTACATTTAATAATTTGGAACCACCCTCCCCTTCCCTCACCTTACCTTACAAGAACATAGGCAAGACTGGTAACAATCACTAAAGATTTCACTTCTACTTCCAAAAAAAGGTTTTTGTCCCGAGTTTCATCAATTCACTTTATCCATTAAACACCAAAAACAGTGTATCCAACTCATGCTGTGCTATTTACACTCCAATTGTGTGCAAGTACGAGTTTGAACTTTTGCTTCAAATAACATTTTGCATGTAATATTTTAACATGTTATTTATACCCATAAAAGTGATTAATTGTAAAGTTCTCTGCAACAGTTATTAAGGTTTATAAAAAATTGTCGTTAATATATTCATTTTATTGTAGTTATTTATGAAAGTTTCATGTTACATGGTTATATATTTTGGATGTCGGATTCATCAAATTACGAGTATGTCACCTCCTTATTTTGGCGTCGTAAATTGCAACAATCTTGTTGAGGTAAGGGACTTTTCGAGAATGAGGATAATGACCTTCTACACTACAATTATATAGTTTCATTATTAAAATGCCAAATATTTTTACAAAAGCTTTTCTGGATATCTTAACAAATAGGACTAATTCTTCCTTAGAAGTTTAAAATGCAAAATACCCACAGGAAGGAAGGCTGTTGACTTTTTGGCGCCCCTCTTTGGAGAAGCTTTCAGTGAGACCGGAATTAAGTGACACGAACGCCTTGCCAGCCATTGAACGAGAAGTCTTACTCCTCCTGTTGGCAATCAATCACCACTTTTGTTACTTGGATTTGTATTAAAGATCTCGAGAGTGGAAATCCTTTATTTCTTCTCACCAAAGTTACGTCCTTTCTTCGCTCGAACACTCTATTAACACACAAAGCTAAAAACTTGGACCAGAGTTGTATGATATTTGCCACTCTGAAATTGAAATTGTTGAACAAAATTCGTACGAAATTTTAGCTCAGAAGCTATTCATGACATGATGAAGAGCAGTTGGCTTCGTTATTTACTTTTCAGTAGTTTTTATAATTGGATCACTAATGTACGAACTCATTTATTAATTGACAATATCTAGTTATCTTTATATAAATGGTAGTTCATTGGGTGTTATTCTTGGTTTCTTTACTACACAACGCAATCATTTGATGCTGAATAATTTTTATGAAGACGGAGTTCTTATAATGTCTGAGCTTACAAAGCGGGTCAATTTTTTTAAAGAACTCTTAAGAAAAGAAATTATTCCAAAAACTATTTATAAACTTTTTACTATTTACATTATTTTAATAACGAGAACATGAGAATAATAGTCGTGATTCAACATATTATCTGCGCGTGGGATAGAGATGTTAGTATTGCAGCAATTAAAAAATAAAATTTGTTCATGATTCTCTATAATTGGATTTTCACTGTTAATTGAAGAAATCAATTACCAAATCATGTGGCTCTGCTGATTAGTTTCCTTGAAGAAAGAAAATGGTCTCAAGAAAAATGGATATCATTAGTTTTTTTGCTTTGACTTAAAAAAAACGAATTAAATTTAATTAAAAATATTTCAACAGCAATAGGCTAATTAATGTGAGAGAATATAATATTACTATTTAAATAAACCAATATTGTTCATTAATTAAAATCTAAATTGGAGTTTAACATTCAAAAGAATATCGTATATGTTTTAGAAAGCTATTAATATTTAAAAAACACGTTACTCTAAGCCATGTATAAAAGTCAGTTTTGAAAAAACATTTCAAGAAAAAAATGATGCTTGCCCCGAATTTATTTAGCCCAAAAATAAACAACATTTTCAGAGCAATTGTCAGCAATAAAATATTAAATAACCTTTTTCTCTCCAGTATAGTTTTAGTATATAACTAGAATAAATAATATTGGTTAATAAATCTACTTTAAACTTTTACTTTACTAAGAATATGCATTATGGCATAAAAGTCTCCTTGAAATAACCATGAAAGAACACAACTGGTAGTATAAAACGCAAGTACTTATTCTCTATTATAAAGTACGGATTTTGGGATTTCTTTATCTTTTACACAATAAACTGTAGTTTTTTGTATTTTAGAAGATGTAGCCTCGGATAAGTGTTTGATGTATAATGTAACAAATAATTACACTCTTTTATAAGACTTTTTACTAGATTTTGTTGCACAATGTAACATTTTGAATTCAGTGATTTCATTCATCATGGTTGGATTGGTTTGGATTGGATTAAAAGAGTTTAACAAGGTTGTACTATTGTATTAATAATATGGTTTTTATGCATTAAAAGTATATTTTAATTTCATCATATCTTGTGATAGGGTATTTGTTTTTTAAAAATCTGGTTTTCAGACAGTGAGGGCAATAGTTTACATATATAATAATTATGTAAAGGTATTTGCTTCACCATGATTATCTTATTTATCAATTATGTGTGGCGAATTTAGACGAAAAACAGATAACTTGGGGCAGATATTTTATAGGATCAGCCCTCAATTATGCCACGGAGACGGTAGAAGGGCTTCTGACAATTGTTTGTGTCGCTACTCTCTCATTCTGTCCCGACCGGTTTAATTCTATTCAACCTACACTGACCTACCAGCAATATTCATCCCCTACATCCCTTCGTCCTTATTTAATCAGCCTTACTCAGACTGTTCTACCGGAATCGTATCCCTCATACATCCCTACCGCCCCTTATTGTAATCAGCCTATCACTGATCTACCGGAAATATATCCCATTACATCCCCTCCGCCCCTTATTGTATCAGCCTTACAATGATCTACCGGAAATATATCCCCATACATCCCTCCGTCCGTTATTATATCAGCCTTACACTGATCTACCGGAAAATGTATCCCTAATACATCCCTCCGTCCTTATTATATCCAGCCTACCAACTATGGGACCTACCGGAATGTATCCCATACATCCCTCCGTCCTTATTAATATCAGGCCCTACACTGCATCTACCGTGGAATGTATCCCACATACATCCCTCCGTCCTTATTATATCAGCCTACACTGACCTACCGGAACTGTATCCCATAACATCCCTCGCGTCCTATATTATATCAGTCCTTTTACCACTCGACCTTACCGGAATGTATTATCCATACATCCCTCCGTCCTTATGTATATCAGCCTACACCTGAACCTACCGGAGATGTATCCCATACATTCCTCTGCGTCCTTATTATATAAGCCTTTGCACCCCTTCGTCACTTACTTAAAAACATTAATTCATTTTCCGCTGGAAGAATAGAAAAGCTCTGGGCGTAGATTTGCGTCAACTTTCGACCGATAACCTGTACTTTTTACATCCTTTGTGTTCTACGACTATTTATAAATACTATAATCGAATGACATTGAGTAGAAGCATGAATCATAACAATCATCGTAAAATTTATAACGTACAAAAAACTATAAAAAGATCAATAATTTAATATAATTAATAAGGCTGAGAATAAATACTGATCAGTATTCACCTAATTAATGCATGGTTCACCCTTTTCGGGAAACAAAATTATGTGGCTGATACACAAAATTGTTTTTTTTTATCTAAAAACATAACACTGGACTATCTTTAATAAATCTTTTATATACACCAATTATAAACTACGAGTACCGTATTGTATTATGTTAATAAATATTATTATATTTAATTTAATTTAATAATTTAATATATTTATTTACTCAATAACAAGGATTGTAATGTATTGTGATAATTAATAGGGCTAATTAATAAATAATTTCTTATTAAAACCTAATTGTTAATCTTTCTTATTCAGCATCAGGTAACAATCCTATGTTAATGAGGTATTGCGTATGAAGTATTATAGTTCTAATGAGAATTCTTTTCTAAGATTTAGTGGCTTCTTTTTTATCAAACCAGTTGAAGCCAAATACGAACTCAAATTAAGTTTTCCGTTACAGTAGCCTCACTTTTCTTTCAGCCGTGTTGCGGTCTGTGGCAGTAGATCGATTTTAGCAGGAGTTACTATTTATTATACTTGAAGCATCAACCAAATTCGCTAATTCTTTGCTGGTGGTTACTCTTGGCTTATGAAGTAGTGGTTATCAATAAAAGGTAAAAACAATTATATAAGAACAATATATAAGAAACTCAAGACAACCTAAACCCATTCTTTTTGAAATTTCTTGTCCCTTACTAATGTTTTTTACAATCTCTAATTACTTTCTTTTATAATTTATCTTTCACAATATTTGCTTCCTAAAACGTCTTTTTGGGAATTTAAAATAAAACTAATATAAAATATATTGATTAAATTTTATGATGATATAGAGTTAAAAACGCAGAATGAGTTTTGTATACTTTTTGACACATAAAATTAACGAGTGTTGAGTTAATTCAATTTCTTCTTATCTTGTGTTATTATACTAATAACACTGTTTTGTATTTAAATTAAAGTAAATAATTCATATCTAAATATTAAAGTTAAATGTTTTTCAAAAAAACATAAAAATGTTATTTTGGCTCATACAGTAGTTGTACTTAATGTAATTACAACTACATTAGTCTGTTTAGTATAAATTATACACTATAGGATTCTACAGGGCATTTAATCCATATCATGTCTCTAATAGGCAATAAAGTCACTAATTCTTTCCAATAAAGCAATAAAAAAAAAAATTATCATTCTAAGATAAACTTTTTGAGTAACTTTTTTATGGGTATGAGTAGTATATTTGTTTATTAATTATGACAGTGGACTATTGACAGAGCGAGATAGCCATTTTACGCGCAAGGCAAAATGCCGCATCCAAAAAAATGTTATTTGTCTTGCTATATTAAACTTTTGAGGACGAGTTATTGACCGCTATTTTTCATCACGAAAAAAAACGGTAAAATTATTTCAAAAGGTAATATGAAAGTTCCCAGTAACGAACATTCTTCAAATAATGAAACGTTCCATTATTTCATAACGACACTAGACAAAAGCTCTTTATCTACCATCATTCTTCAATAGTAATAGTCCAAGCATGTTTAAAGGAAAACGTTAAATTATTTTATAATTCTATTTTAGTTTTAAAATCAAACTGTTTGTATTTTAGGACAGAGTCAAAAATGGTCACACCGCGATGTTCTTATACTGGGAAAGAGGATATTTCCAATAGTAATGGATGGAATTGGGCAATTAGATTCAGGGGCACTAAAATCAGCTACTAGCTAAAAATGTGGGGCACTCTGGCAGAAATGTATTGGAACAACCCCCCAGCCAATTGCCATAAAGACTAATTTACAAAATGTTTTCTACCATACATTTGAAATACCACCAGTTTCATTTGTAGAAATTTTTTTATGTGTGGGACGGGAGTCCCCGTTATTTATGTACTCATTAAAGTTAAAACAAACTTAAATTGGAATGTTATTGTCTCTCTAAATTCTGTGCTATAATGCAAGATCAATTTTTTTATTTCAGTATTTTTTGCGTTTTGTATTCTGCATTCAAATATGATAATATTTTTTACGTTCATAAACCTAAAGCATCAAGATCAATAAACATTTTTTAGTATTGCAAACATTTAATTTATTTAAAAAACATGTAGGCTATTGCAGTTATTCTTTTCTCAATAAATATTATCGGAATATTTAACTAGGAAACCTCCCGCCCCCCAAAAGTGCACGCATTATTGCTTTATATATTAGGGTTTTCTATTTCATTATAACAAAAAAAGCATAATATTGGCCTTTGGGTGATTAAACATTTTACACGAGAATGGCTGTAAGTTATAGCGCAGAGCACGCCATGAATAAAGCACATTACAGCAGAGGGAGTACCACAGCTGCGGCTACGTTCGGGTCACCGTTTCGGTTCTCAGCGAGAATGTTATCGAATTGGTTGCTCGTATGTGCAGGGACTTGAAACGGACTTTGATGAATACACTTTTGCACGCAAAGAATGTGAGACGCAGGGAGGACACCAGTAATTAAGGGGCGTAATAAAGGAAATCACTTGTATGGTACACATTTAGTGCGTTCATTAACGAAGTTAAAATTTTTATTTAAAATATATGCAATATAAAACTGACTTCTGGTTTAGTAAACTTTCAACACGAGGAAATCTGTAAGTAAACGCAGATCACGTAATGATAAACGTTTATTACAGACATAAAGAAAACAACAGTGTGCTCGGCGTTAGGTCACAGTAAATCTTATCTGTTATTGGTTGTGGCGCTTGTGCTGTAACTTGAAACTGATTCTCTGTTGGTTTCAACTGAATACACGTTCAATGTGGTACGCTGTGTCTACACAAGGGTGAGAACTTGCTCCTCCCCATGTACCAAACAAGGTTATGTACAAATATAATTAATTGTTCATTAAATTGTCAAAATTATATTTACTTGTTAGTATCAGATTTTGGATGTTCACAGCTTACAAATAAAAATATATGATCAATTAAGATTCTTGTTTATTTATTCGATTTATTAATGACCCTTCTACTGAAATAATATAATTTTATATAATAGCAACATAATGGGGATGAATAAATTTAAATATCGGTTCAACATTTTTCTTTCAATACAACATGATATATGCATGCGTGTGCTAGATCATTCTATTGACCTCCTTTTATCCAGTCCTCCGTTAAATGTTATGACTCTTTTATACAGTATTTTCTGTTAACTGCAATATAGAAATATATTTATAAAAACGTCTTTATACTGATTACTTAAGAAATAATTGTTGTTGCTCTTATTGTGTTAATCCCTCCTGCGGGTCAATATAATTAGGACAAAGATTTTAGTTATTCCCCCCCCCAACCACCCCCCACCCCCCCCCCCCCCCCCCCCCCCCCCCCCCCCCCCCCCCCCCCCCCCTCCCCAAGTTTTTTCCTTATATTTGTTTAAATAAAATCAGTAATCACCCCAAATATTATTATTGATGAAATCGACGGGAATGAGCCGGGAGTTTTATTTATTCATCCAAACCACGTGCCAAACATGAGATGGGCTTGAAAAATCACTGATAATGTAAATATGAACTGGAACAAATTAGGGATACATTCAGAAGGTTTAAATTCTTGTTCCAGGAAGAAACATTACTGACTTCAATTGTTTCAATAGCGTCTAACTACTTGCTCCCGGTATGGTAAACTACTTGCGGACAACGCGAGGGATATTTTTAATACTTTTGTGATCATTGGATATAATTCTTATGATATACAGGGTTATAAACTCCTATGAATTGCAATGCTGACCTAAATACGAACAATGGAATACATTCTTTGTGCTTTTATTCACCGACAATTAATGTAAAATTTGGTCTTTGTATTACAGACTGAGTAGTTATTTAATTCGAATATTCAATACTCAGATAGGATAAAATTATTTAACTCAGTTATAAACAATCTATGTTTTAGTATTACATAAAATGTTATGTATTTTCCATTACTTTCTTATAATGTTTAAATATGAATTAATTTCTGCACGAAAACTAAAAAATTGCTTTAATCTTTTTTTACACACTCGACAATTACAGGATACAATAGATAATGGACTAAATATTTTCTGAAACCATAGGCTTTGACATGATTAGCCAATTACGCTCAGGCGAGGATACAAAAGCGTTGATTTATTTTTCCGGCTAGCTAACTAGCTCTCCATACCACATCGTTCAACCACTGTAATTACGACTACACCAATGCGTTTACTACGAGCTCATTTACACTGCCGGCTCAGTTAAAAGTTTTGTATATAATTTTCAGTTTTATTGTTAGCTTTTGAGATTTCATTAACTTTAATTAACGTGACACATTTATAATACTACTTTGGCCTTACAGTTAAATGGCAAGTACAATGAATTGAAAATATAGAGAGTGGAATGATTTAATTTAATTACATATTTATATTATGTGTGTTATAATGAATATAGTGTTTTACCAATATCTTAACCCAAGATATTGAAACTTTATTTGATTAAATATTACGTCTTTAATAACACGAGTATTTATCGACTTGGGTGGGGCGAGTAGCCGATTGGTAGAACAAGGGGGGGTCTAAGGGGACTTTGGACTTTGAGACTTTGAGTTAGGACATAGCGCAGGTTGGGAATTCCTGTTCCTGTGGTCGTTTGGGCATTTTTTTATCGGTTACCATCGACCTCTGTACTGTGTATAGACTCTCCCCATTTTACCTTATATATGTTTTATAAGATACTTGCAAAAGGCCCGTAGCCCAGGAGGACGGCAGAATAAGGTTTAAAGGGAATCGGTTTTCTCCTTTAAAAAAAAAAGTAAGTTAAAACGGAAAATCTTTTAAGTGATACGTTTTTTTATTCTATTTCACACGACATTAACGGGCATTAACGACAAATGGTTGAGGCAACATAATTCAACAATCGGCCCTTAATCCCCTGCCACATTATCAAGGCTGCAACCTCGGTATAAAACAGTTAGAGCTATAAAACATATATATTCGTATTAATGGGGGAATGTTTAGGCATGGTCATTTTGTATCAGAACTGGAGAAAGTTATCTCATTCCTTTTTTATAAACGGCCAATACACGTGCCTCTTCAATATTGATCTTGACACGTATTTATTTAGCTAAAAGTATCCAGGATCATCAGTTTGTGAGTGGAGAATCTATTGCTTGGGGTAAATAAAATGAGGACCCCATACAAAAATTATACATGACAAATATAAACCAACAAAAAAGTATGAAATTAATTATTACATTCTAATTTAAAAACCCGATGATTTATAACGAAACAATATAAATAAGAATTATATCAACTAATTAATTAACAAATATATACATTACTGTCACATTAATTGCGTTAATAAAAATATACAGGCTAAACGTTAGTGTTTGCATCATATTTGTTTTAATTTTATTTAATATTTTTATGTGTTAAACTAATTGAATATTATTTAACGCTATGCAAAAAACACCGAAAATATATTCACAAAGCACATTAATTGTTAGTTTAATTACAACACATATAAAAAAGCGTATGTCGTTCAGCGTTTTATTAAGATAATTGAAGTTTTAATTTGCACAACCGAGTATGAAAAGTTCGAAATCGAGTTTCAACAATTTAATTTAGTGATTTAAAAACTAATAATTCAGGTATTATAAGTAGTTTAATTTATTAGTTTACAGTTGATTATCTAATAATGTCTCTGCGTGTTAAAGCCTCAAACACCCCTGTTTTCGATAAATTTAATAACTGGTTTACGGAATACCAGTTTAAAAAACGTTGAGAAACAAGAAACGTAAACATGTTGTTACCTTAAGAACAACAAGTAATGGTTTTTCAGAGGAGATTTTCTGCCTAATATAACTAAATGGAGAGTAATACATTAAGGAAAACATTACGAGTAGAGTTTTTCATATTTTGAAGTATCCTACTAAAATACTATTAGCAAGGAAGTACTTTTATAAATAATCTGAACTTGACGAGTGTAATGTTACGTATATATTAATTTTAATTGTATAGTTTTCTGAAGATTGTCCAGTGAAAAGAAAGTTGTCAGAAAGGTAGGTTCTTTATAATGGAACTGTTTTCTTTAGCGTTATACAGAGAGGTAACATGAACATATACGGGTAATAAACATATTGTTAACAAAGTAAATTACTTTTTATTGCCGAAACTCGAAGCTCTGAAAGTCACGCGTGCTCATTGCTGTAATTCACCGAGTGGTAAGGATTTCATTATAGAAGATTGTCTCATTCCCTCTCAAGATGTAATGGGCCGTTGAGGCTTGGGTCGCAAATTATTACTCATGGCTTGTGTCACAATTGTAGTAAAACGTATTGATTACGTGATTTTTCTGTATGGGTAAAATTTTTAAATAGGTCTTCAGATCAATTAAGTATTCAAGTTATTATTAGCTTTCTTTACGATTTTTGATAAATATTTGTATTTTTATTGGGCTTTTTTATTTCGTAATTTAATTGCATATATTTAGACCCATATAAGCCTAATATTCAATTCATAATAAAAACATAAATTTTTCGGAATTAACGGCACTACAAGTTTTTAAGTTTATTCATCTATCCTTTTATCTATCTCTGATCTAGGGATTCTAACCTTTTTTCGTGACTTTCATCTTTTATAAGTTATGTGTATACAACATCGTATTTTCTCCACTAATTATATTAATTTAATTTCAGCGAAGCGCGGGGTCGAAGTTTGCCATAGAATCAAATGTCTTAAACAAAAGGTTTTATTGTACTAGTATAGATTGAATTTTAACTGTATTTAATTGGGTTATGTATTTTGGTAATATGTTTAAAACATCAGGAAACGTTCGCAATATGTAGTCCATTAGTTCCAATCAATAATCTGACGTAGTTGACAGAGTTGTACTCTCTTTTGCTTGGTGGTAAGAATAGATTATTATCAGTACTTGTACCTTCAGAAATGGTGGACGCCGCATGTCGGAGCGGGGAGGTCGATCATGCGGGGTTGATAGGGATGTTACAGATATAGAGGTATCGGCCGGCTTTGGAGCAGAGTTATGTAGCATATTTCGAGCGTGTTTGATATATATATGGGTGCTAAGTTTCCTTCAAGTATCTCAAAAACGGTTTAATATAACGGATAAATGTATCAGGGTGTACACAAAGAGACAAATTTTTTCAAAGTGTCAATATTTAAGGATTGTTTTTATATTATTTA
Organism: Homalodisca vitripennis; assembly: GCF_021130785.1. Taxonomy (NCBI): domain Eukaryota; kingdom Metazoa; phylum Arthropoda; class Insecta; order Hemiptera; family Cicadellidae; genus Homalodisca; species Homalodisca vitripennis. The sequence goes on from NW_025777915.1 coordinate 45,579, forward strand.
AACAGTATAATACCTATTCTGTCATCCAACAACTAACCACTCACCTAAGCATGGT